>NC_143519.1:23994789-24199789 GCF_031878675.1 Megascapheus bottae
TAGGGCAGCGATGAAGGAATCAGTCTTTGTGAGGATGGAATTGGGAAATCTGAAAGTCTTTTTTTCCTTTCCCAATGCCCCGTGTGAGCACACCACGTGGACTGAAAGCCAGTGAGGTACAACCTAGACGGGTCTGGATGATAGAGAGAAGTGTGGGGAATAATGAAGCAACCTCCTTTGTTTCTTCCAGAACAATTATTCCTAGTTACTCATTGTGTGTGTGTGTGTGTGTGTGTGTGTGTGTGTGTGTGTGTGAGAGAGAGAGAGAGAGAGAGAGAGAGAGAGAGAGAGAGAGAGAGAGAGAGAGAGAGAATATCTCTATGCAAAAATCCATAAACCAAGGCTTGTAATCCTAGTTACTCAGGAAATTGAGATTTGAGATTCAAAGCCAGCCTGGGCAGGGAGTTCTGTGAGACTCTTATGTCCAATTAATTACTAGAAAAGCTGGAAATGGACCTGTGGCTCAAGTGGTAGAGCACTAGCCTTGAGTAAAATAGTTCAGTGATAGCGCTCAGGCCTTGAATTCAAACCCAAGAACTATTGTGTGCGAATACACACGCGTGCACAAGCACACATATCCACACAAATCCACAAATCAAGGAAGAAATGCCCTCCCATGAGTGAATCGGTTAAGAGTAGTCTTCCTTTTGTCCCTGGGGAAAAGTGGTGCTTCTCAAATGAGTGGATCGGTTTTTGCTGTAAGTCTAGGGTGTTGATGACAGAGATCTAGAGTTGGAAGAACAATGACTCCTCTTTGTATAATGATCTGAAGGATGAGCAAAATGGCTTTAGTAAATCCTATCAAAAATGTATCTGCATGTTGAGTCTGTCTTAATTTCCTGAAATGTAAAGACTGAAATACTACATTTTTTTAAATTAAATTACGAAGAGCCTTCCAAGTATCAAGTTCTATATTATCAGGGTTCAGTCTGACTTCACTGCTATTAGTGGACCTCATATTTGCCTTTCTTCCTGTGACTTCTCGGCTCTTGGTCAATGAAGAGAGGAGATGAGAGGGAAGTTGAGTCAGGCCAGGGAATGTGAAGTATGGCCTCTTCTCTGTGACAGTAGTCTGTGCTTCCCATGATGCTTGGTTCATTTTTTTCCTCATTTTTATTGTGCTAGTTTCAGGGCTTGAACTTAGACTGGCAGTGGTTCCTGAGCTTTTTTCCTCAAGGCTTATGCTCTGCCACTTTGAGCTGCAGTACTATTTTGTAGTTACTTGGAGGTAAGAGCCTCATGGAATTCTATTGCTGGGCCTGGCTTTGAACAGTATCCTCAGATCTAGCTTTCTGAGTAACTAAGATTATAGGTATGAGCCACTCATAACTGGCTTTGTTCATTGCTTAGTGATAACACCAAGTTGAGTTGTAATTTGTTTTCTCCTATTAAGCAATGAAACCTTTGAGGACTAGCCATGCATTGCTCTACTTTGTGTCCTCATAAGGCTGGCACATAAGGGGTATTAAACAAATATTTATTGTATAAGTGAAAAAGCAATGTATAGGATATTTTCCCAGGATGTTCTGCTTTGGAATCCATATGTATCCAGGCATGTCACTTTTCCAGCACGGGAGCACAATCACATCCCGTTATTTTACTGTTCCATCTGAGGAGCTCCATTTAAGGGCAATTTTCATGCCATTCTTGAGGAATTTTGTTCAGCCTAAATTGTTCAAGAACCCTGGTGGGTTTGGTTGTTGTTGAAAGAACGAAGCATAAGTTTGTTTGAAAGTGAGAGTAAATCCAGGACAGCAGTGAGACTGTCCATGCCGAGAGCAACCCTGAAGAGAACCCCTGAAGGCTTCTTGTACACTGCACAGTGGCAGGAACTGCTTTTCTCCTGCCGCTAGAACCATATAGCTGGAGCCTACCATTTCTCTTATTTCTCTTTATTAAACTCTTTGCATTGCCACTTTAACTAGAAAATGAGAACTTCAGAGAATGTGTTCAGTGTGAAAAAGAATTAGTGTACAAATGGATGGATTTGAACTGCTTTTCAGCAGTTCTTGTTTCTGTTGGCTGGCTCAGTACTTTTTTTTTTTTTTTGGCCAGTCCTGGGCTTGAGCTCAGGGCCTGAGCACTGTCCTTGGACTTTCTCAAGGCTAGAGCTCTACCACTTGAGCCTCAGCACCACTTCCAGCTTTTTTCTATGTATGTGGTACTGAGGAATCGAACCCGGGTCTTCATGCATGCTAGGCAAGTACTTTAACCACTAGGCCAAACTCCCGGCCCCTCAGTACTTTTTTGTGTGCCTTCTTCCCTTGGATCTTTGTCAGGGGTCTTCTCTGGCTGATCTTTTGTTCTCTTCTAGAGGACAACACTCAGTCTTGTCCACAGCTTTAGACCTCTGCCACCATCCAACGAGCTCCCAGCTCAGCAGACAGCATCCTCTCTTGTGATGGTTTCATGAGACTCCATGGTAGGTTAGGTCTTAAGAACCTTCTAGACTCAGATACGCCTGCTGAGATCAGGTTTTTTTTAAATTTGGTTCTGTCTTCGACATAAAGGATTTACACAGATTTCGGCATTCTTGGAGAACGCATATCTGGCCCTTGAAGTTTTCTCCTCCCATGAGGCCATTGGCAGGATTATCTCAAACAGAATGTTGAATTGTCAGAAGGAAAAGTCAGGCTCACGTTGTTTTTGCTCTGAGGAGTCTTCTAGGCCCTATCTTGAGTTTGTCCACCTTCATGAACTCTGCTAACCAACTAAGATGGGTTAGTCGAGTGATTTGTCCTGGAAAAAAATGTGCCCCAATATGCCTCAGTAGACCCACCCACAGATACATGAACTACTCCATAGACATGCTTATTAACTTTTCAAAACTCACTCCTAAAATCTACAGAGAGAGTATTAGCAGCTGTCATCTAGATGATAAGATGACAAAATGTTTATTGATCAATAATTAAAAATAACCTTTGAGAAACATTTATGGAGAAAAACATGAATGTGCTATTTGAAATAAATGCCAATGAAGTACTATTAGTAAAATAAAAGCACACATTCATAACTTTATAGTGAAATTTATCATCCTCCTCACAGGCAGAACTGGAATTTATCTTTGAAAATAAAGCGTACTATTGCCTGTAGGCCTTATATTGTTACTTCAAGGCTAACCTCTAGTTGTCTGCACCATTTGCGTAGATTCTGAAATGCATATGCTAGTGACAGATTGTTAGGAAAATGAAGGAGAATAGAAAAGGAATCATTAACAGAGGGGGACTGTTTATTGCAGAACAATGAGAGGCACACACCTTCCCTCGGGACTGGAGGTTGTGCTAAGGATTGGATTTTGGGTGGGTTTATATAGAGATTAGCAAAGAAGCAGAAAATTAAAAAAATACATTCTGGTCTCTTGAGGGCCCAGGGTAATATCTTTGGTCAGGCTCACAGTAGAAAGCTCCGCTTGATTTGAGGGACTATTATCCCTCGGTGGTGTTGGCCCAGATTGGAAAAACCTGCCTGTGGGCAGGCATGTGATCAAGCTTGTTCATGTGGGTCTGGTGTCTTTCTTGACCTTCATATTGCATCTTTTTAGATACATAAAAGGAATGGGCATAGAAGGAAGAGGCAGGTCCTTTCTATAGGGTCTTGGGATACATAGAAAAGATTAAGCTCAGAGGGGAGCAATATGGAGTTATGAGAACAAAGTAGATTCTTATCATTTGACACCCTGAAGGAGTATTAAAAAGTTGAGGGATGTCATGGTCTTTTCTGGCTACTTTTCTGCTGACATGGGGGCATCTAGGAGTCACTGGAGCTGGCTCTTCCTGGTCCAGGTCTGTGCTGGGCAGGGAAGGGCAGTGAAGTGAAGCCTCCAGTCGCCTGCAGTAATACAATGGCCTTAACTTGCTCCTAGGTAGTGTCCTGAGTGAGGGCTGTTATCCTGCTAAAGAAAAACTTGCACAAGGTTCACAGATTATGCATATAAATATACACTCTCTGCTCTTTTTGCTTTTGTCACGGGACTTTGAATAAATTCCCATATTGATCCTATATCTCATCATCCATTGTGGAGTTTTTATCATTACTGTCTATGAAGAATTTAAAGGGAGAGATAAATTCCAGGTTTTTGTTGTAAGAAAAAAAAAGAAATGGGCTGCTTCCATTTTGCCATCAATCTAGAGTTTTCTGAGATGGACAAGTAGTCTGTGTGTTGTCATCTCTGAAGATGTGGTGGAAAAACAAAGTCTGAGACATCTCTACTATAGTCATGATGCATTTGTGGCCCTAATAATATGGGAATTACTTTCCTCCAGGCAGTAAGCAAGACAGTAATTCTGATAGCAGCTAGGTGGCCTCTAATTCTGCTACCAGGAAAAATCTCAGTCAGGGCTCCAGGACACTTCGGGTGTCAGTTGAGTGGCCCAAAAGATTTATCTTGTGCTTCTGACCAATCAACTCTAATTGAGAGGTCCTTTATCTCCTCTTTTGGTTCAATTAATTTTCTTAGGGAAGCATATTTTCTAAAGGCCATTACAAAGCAGATAGCTGAAGAGATGCATAAGCTATATATAACCCCTTTCTTCAGGATGTTCCAGAGATTTCATTGAACATTTAAAGTGAATCGAATGGGTGGAGAAGCACAGCTAGGCCTATCAGTCCATATTATTCTTGGCTGTCTGTAACCTTATGTCCTCTCAAAAGTAGGTCAAAATACCTCTACTCCCTACCAAATGTAGGCTTCAACATCTATTGTCAGACAAAGTAAATCAGGCATTTTCTTTAAGACCACCTCCAAGGCAGAGGAAGATTGGAGTTGCTGTGATTCTGCTGGGGAGAAAAACAATTCCCAAGACATGTGTCTTGGGAAGGAATTTCTGAGCCAGAAACTGGGCACGAAAATCAAAACATCTATAATACTAAAGCATGTTTTCAGAAAGTCTGGCAAAACCTTTCAGGCAATCCCTTCCATTTATATTATTATTTAAAAAATACAGCATATAGTCCTTTCCAACTTGGGCCCGGCACAATGGCTCCTGCAAAGAAGGGTGGTGAGAAGAAGAAGGGCCATTCTGCCATCAACGAGGTGGTGACCTGAGAATACACCATCAACATTCACAAGCGCATCCATGGAGTGGGCTTTAAGAAGCATGTTCCTCGTGCACTTAAAGAAATCCGGAAGTTTGCCATGAAGGAGATGGAACTCCTGATCGATACCAGGCTCAACAAAGCTGTCTGGGCCAAAGGAATAAGGAATGTTCCCGATCGGATCCGAGTACGGTTATCCAGAAAGCGCAATGAGGATGAAGACTCTCCAAACAAGCTCTACACCCTGGTAACCTACATCCCCGTTACCACCTTCAAAACTCTACAGACCGTCAATGTGGATGAAAACTAACCAGTGAGTGCCAAATAAAACTATAAAATTGTTTTTGTTTGGGGAAAAAAATACAGCATATAATGTTGCTCTAACCCAAACATATCATCAAAACAAAAATAATCTGAGAGCAGCACTTTATTCCAAAGTGGACCAGAGAAGCATTTAAAGATAGTAAATAGTCCAGTTGACCTTCATTAGTGACCCTGCTATACAGGTTAAGTGATATTCAAACATTTAAGACAGCATTTATGTGGAATGTGCTCTTGGTTGACTAAAATATAAAATCCCCAACGTAATTCCAACAAGAGGAGAGCAGCTCATTTTTTCCCCGGTGGAACTGGAGTTCGAATAGTGGAGTCTGTGATAATTCACCTTCCTACACAGCTCTGAGGGTGAGAGAAATAATTTCATGAGCAAGAAGATTCCAAATTGGAAGTAAGTTACATGTATACATTTCCTAATAAAAAGTGATTTTTGTGCTTTCTCTGTGATTATTCTGCAAATGTGCAGTGCATTTCTGTCTGCTAGGTTTAATTTTCTAATTTGGTTCTGGTTTGTATGCGAAACTGATTTGAACAAGTTAAAGGAAGGTTGTTAAGAGATTTTTTTTGCGAGGGGGGGGGAGGATGGAGCAAGAGGGAAGTGGAGTGCTCAGTCACAGAAACTTCATTATCCTCTAAAGGCCATTTGTGGTCAAATGTCACCGAATTCAATGGGCAGGTGATCCCTTGCATTCTGCTATACCCATTAGATTATTTCATGATTCAATGAGTCATGGAATCTGGATTGCTTTCGTTGGGAAGGACCATGGTGATTTATCTAGTTGAGTGGTTCTAAATTGGCTGGTAAGTGAGGTGGAGGAAGAGGGAGGTGGCAGACAAGAAAGGTAGTAAGTAGCACTCAGTTTGGGAGCATTTTAGAAAAGGCGCATGATACACTTCTTTCTTAATCACCCCCTCTCACCCCTGAGTCATGGCAGGTAAAAGTTACCCAGTGATAGGAGAATGTATGCATTAGAAACTTCTCAGAGTGCTCTGGTAGGAGTGTAGTCTTCATTTTTACATAGAAGAAGGAAGGAGAGAGGGAGGGGGAGATGGAGAGGGGGAAAAAAAGCTGAAAGTGGTGCTGTGGCTCAAGTGATAGAGCTCTAGTCTTGAGGAAAACCCAAGGACAGTGCTTAGGTTCTGAGTTCAGTCACTAGGACTGGCAAAAAAAAAAGATATTAAATATGTAAACACATTTCCAAAGTCATCTCTTTCCTGTTTTATTGTTTAGAATAGGCAAATATAATGCAAGTATTGATCTAGCCATTTCTTCTTCTTCCCTGATTTTAGACAAATAAGATCAAACCGAATTAAGAGATTGTTCACTTAGTTTTCCTTTTTTTTTTTTTGTGCTGATTAAAGTATCAATGTCATCATTTACTAAGGAAAGACTGCTTAGTTCCTCTTTTTTTCCATACATGTCCCTAAACAGGCTGTTTAAACTAGATTTTCATGAAATTGTTAAAAAATTTATGTCATGAGTTTATGGATCCATGCTACTGGTGGTGGTGGTGGTGGTAGTTCTTCTCCTCCTACTCTTCCTCTTCTTCCTTCTTCTATCTCTCTCACTTTCTTTCTTTACTTTTAAAGTAATAATTGTATAACTCTGTACCAATTACAAATAGTTTACTGTGAGTTTTAATATTAGCTTCCAACTCTTAGTAAGCATAGTACTGGAATACTTAGTATGTCTAACAGAATTGCCAGGTTGATAATCTGAGCCCCTCCCGCCTTTGTTTTCTGTCTTTGTAGAGTCCCTGTCTGGATGGAGTACCTTAGGTCTCCCATTACAAAATATATAATGTTACTCTTTGCTCTGTTCTTTCGGGACTGCTATGTTTTACATTCACTGTAAAATATTGGAGATTTGCTTTCTGTCTCTTTTTGATCTGAAAGCTTAGACTCTAAGAACTTTTTATCATTTGTATCTTCTTTATCAAATTGTCAGAAAGGTGTAATGACATTTTTTTCCCTACCTTTGTATGTAGGGAAAGTTCTTGCTGTTTAAGATCTCAAAGGAAAATCAATGCTGACTTATTGAAGAAAAACAAATAAAAGCTATACACCCACAATCACATCCAATGTGTATGGGTTATATAGCATTCTTACTGCCCCCCTGGTGTCTAGTGGACATATGTATCTTTAGTAATACTTTGTGTCTGCCCTGATTTGTTCTTTTATCTTTTCTTGGTCAGTCATAGGGCTTGCATTCTGGGCCTAGTGTTGTCCCTGAGCTTTTATCTCTCTATTGCTTTGAACCACAGCTCCACTTTTGGTTTGCTGGTGGGTAACTGGAGATAAAAATCTCATGGACAGGACTGGGAGTTTGGCCTAGTGATAGAGTGCTTGCCTAGCATGCACAAAGACCCAGGTTTGATTCCTCAGTATTGCATACCTAGAAAAAAGCCAGAAGTGGTGCTGTGGCTCAAGTGGCAGAGCTTTAGCCTTGAGAAAACCCAAGAACAGTGCTCAGGCCCTGAACCTGAGCCCAAACCCAGGATTGACAAAAGAAAAAAAAATCTCATGGACTTTCCTGCCTGATCTGGCTTTGAATTGCAATCCTCAGATATTAGCCTCTTAAATAGCTAGGATTATAGGCATGAGCCAGTGGCACCTGACTGCTTTTTAAAAAAATGTTTTAATTTATTTTTTATTTTTTATTGCCAGTCCTGGTCTTTGAACTCAGGGCCTGGGCACTGTCCTTGGGCTTTCTCAAGGCTAGATAGAGGTCTACCACTTGAGCCACAGCACCATTTCTGGCTTTTTTCTATGTATTTGGTACCGAGGAATCAAACCTAGGTCTTAGTGTTTGCTAGGCAAACACTCTATCACTAGGCTAAACTGTCAGCCCCTGTTTTTATTTTTGATGCTGGTGATTTAACCCTGATTCCTGCCCATGCTGCGGACAAGCTCTTCCATGGATCTAAACCCTCAATCTTCACAGAGAGGATTTCAAATGTTCCTAGTCGACATATTAAAAAAGTAAAAAGAGGGTTGGGAGTTTGGCCTAGTGGTAGTGCTTGCCTAGCATGCATGAAGACCCAGGTTCGATTCCTTGGTACCACATACTTAGAAAAAGCCAGAAGTGGTGCTGAGGCTCAAATGGTAGAGCTCTAGCCTTGAGAAAGTCCAAGGACAGTACTCAGGCCCTGAGCTCAAGCCCAGGACTGGCAAAAAAAAAAAAGTAAGAAATGTGCAAAATCAATTCTGATCATGTCATTATCATTTTAATATAATTCTATGAATGTAATTTTACATTAAAAATTTCTTTAGTAAGGTTCTGAAATCTGGATGTTATTTGTACTTAGAGCTCTACTCAATTTGTATGCTAAGTGAAGCATTTTCATCAGCAAGATTCAATCTGTACTTTGCTTCCTGGTTGAAGAGTGAATTCATGTGCTCAAAATTCCCCAATCTTGCTTAATATTTTATTTTTCCATATATTTTTATTGTAATTAATAGAAGGGTTACATTATATTCACCAGATAGAAGGTGCATTACTTCACATACATTGATACCCTTTCTCATGTCTTGGTTCCCATTTCCCTCCCCCCACCCCCGCCCCTCATCTTGTTTCCCCCCTTCCCTATCCTATTTCAAATAACCAAATAAACATATATACAATATATCAGATAACATTGCTTAGTATATTCTGATAACCAAACTGAATCCTTAGTTTTTTTCTCTTGTATCCATATTCATGTCAGTAATATGATTCATCAGTTTTGTAAGGATTAATTTGACTTTAAAGTCAAATACAAGTTTCAGGCCTGTGTCTATCCAAATTAAGCACATTCACTAACTCTCCTGCCAAATAGAGTCATGTTCGGAGAGATGTTATATAAATTGGAAAGCAACCTTAGATTTCTCAATATCAATAGTTTTTTCTTCAACTTTTAAAGTTTATATAATGTTATCAATTACAAATAAAATCTTTATATTGATTCATTTTAGAAAAACCTATAAATCATTGTTATCTACATGTATCATGAGAAATTTTAATTGCAATATAAATTTTATACTTGGCTGGTTTAGTCAGAACTAAAGTGTCACTTTTCTTAATTGCTCAGAGTTACCTCATTCATATATAGTGTGTGTTTGTTATCTGTTAAAAATCATAAATCACATCATCTCTTGTAGTTTTAATTATTAATTATGCAGCAAATGCTCCTTTTGCTTCAAGAAAAGCTTCAATACACTGAGTCTGGTAGTACATGCTTTTATTTCCAAGTATCCATGTGGTAGAGACAGAAGAATTACAGTTTGGAGGAGCTTGGGGAACATTAGTGTAAGCCCTTCTCTGAAAAACAAACTAAAACATAAAGGATAGAGGTATGGCTCACATGACAGAGTACCAGCCCAGCAAATGTGAGTCCCTAGTAAATCTCTAATATATAACAACAACAAAAGTCTTGACTAGGAGAGTTTAAAGATAAATCAAGGCACATGAAAATATTACAGAACTTATTTGAACAAACAGTAATGCATGTATTGGCAGTTTTCACTGCAGTAATTGGGGGGTAGGGTCTAGTGTATGTGGTCAAAGGAGAAATTACTATAGGGTGAATGCAGGGAAGGAACAAACAAATTACCTGGCTGGTTGAAGTGGAGCAGGAACCTTATTTCAGTTTCTACAGGACAGCCCCCTAGTTAAAGTTTTTGAGTGGTTAAGCAAAATTCCAGTTTCTAGAATATCAATGTTTACCTTGCCTGGAGTTTCAGTTTGTTTATGCTGGAACCCATGGCCTCACAATTATTTTAGCAGGAATTAACAGTCAAACAAGGGTCTTAGAAGTACTTAGAAGTACAGCACGGGAAGAGAATATAGTATTTTTTAATCTGTTGCTTTCTATTTAATTTTTTTTGGATGGGTCATGGGGCTTGAACTTTAAGCCTGGGCGCTGTCCCTGAGCTCTTCAGCTCAAAGCTTTCCCTTGAGCCACAGCACCACTTCCCATTTTCTAGTGATTAATTGGAGATAAGAGTCTCAAGTTCTTTAGTGTCAGGGCTGGCTTTGAACCTTGATCCTTAGATCTCAGCCTTCTGAATAGCTAGGATTACAGATGTGAGCCATCGCGCCGGGTTTCTATTTAATTTTAAAACCATTCTATTAACTGGTAGTGTCAGATAATGTGTGTATTTACAGGATGATTTTTAAACAATTTTTAACAATAAAAGTGTCTGACACTTGTCATAGGTCTGCCTCAGAGTGCTAAGCACCAGTGTTGTCTTTTTTTCCTTTTTGGTTGGTTGTGGGGCTTGAACTCTGGGCCTGGATGCTGTCCCTGAGCTCTTCAGCTCAAGGCTAGTGCTCTACCATTTGAGCCACAGCACAACTTCCAGTTTTCTAATGGTTAACTGGAGATAAGAGTCTCATGGTCTTTTGTGCTTGGGCTAGCTTTGAACTGCAATCTTCAGATCTCAGCCTCTTGAAAGTTAGGATTATAGGCGTGAGCCATTGGCTCTTGGTACTAGTGTTTTAAAGATATTTCATGGAGAGCAGTCAGAAGGTACATGTCAGATTCCTATCTTAAAATTTTTGATTAATCTGAATTTCCTTGACCTTACTTAGCTGGAATACCATCTGTCATAATAGAAATAATTTTTTGTCTTGCTGAAATATTTTGACAAGATATACAAGATTAAAAAATATGTATTCTATGGGTTTGATTTTCCAGGCTGCAAACTGATAACATTTCATAAATTTGGAAATCCTTCAAGATAGAAATATTCTTGAGGGACTCATACAGGATATGACAATAAATACAATCCATGTGCTGCTGATGGCTTCAAAGTATGTATATGAGTGTGTGTGTGTGTGTGTGTATGTGTGTGTGTGTGTGTGTGTATGTACTCTGCCCTAATTTCTTTTGTGTATTCTAGGTTCAAATGTCCATCATCTTAGCATTTCGAATTCTTTGTTCTCTTGCCACTTGCTCTTTCATTTTTTGAAAACCTTGCTTGAAATAAGCAGTCATTCTAGGCCAAAAGCTGGGCTTTATTATTGATTAATTTCTTTCCTTTATACCCTCTCTTTCATCCACCAGCAAGTTCTCCTGAGTCTTATCTCTCACACGTATCCTTTTATGACCACTTCTTACTAGTCTCAAGACTACTGTCCTCATCTAATATGCTCTCTGAATGGTCTTCCTATTTCCATTTGGAATCTTCATTCATCTGTGCTTGTCTTCCACATTTCTCCAGTGGGCTGTCATCATAGCAAAACTAGGCCTGAAGTCCTTCGATGAGCATGGGGCCCTCATCCAATGCATCCCCAGCCTTTGCTCACCTCGCCCTTCCCCAGGGATGCCTTTGATGTTCTTCAAACACTTGCATGTCTACACTTGTGAACTAATTGTTCCTTCTGTCTGGAACATTCTCTTATATCCAATTACCTGAGCCTTTTCTAGATTCAAGACAATTTATGATGGACGTTTCCTTTGTATATTGCTTCACACAAATTATTCACTGTGTCCCTTTATGGAGCTTTAATTTCCGTCTCAGGGCAAGTACTATATGGAGAGATTCTTTCCCTAGAATGAGCATCACTAAAGCAAAGCATATTTCATTAAACTGAATTAGGATTGAGATAGTAGTTATCTTTTTATCTGGGTGTCTTGAACTTCTGAGTCTCATTTGTTTGTGGTAGTTAAAAATGTATAAGAAATTAGTTATTATATGAAAGCAACTAGCTGTTATTTGGAAGAGGTGCTGCAGGTTATTTGGGGGAGTTGGTAGCCATGCTGTGAGCATGAGCTGGTATCATTGTGTGGTATTTGGTGGAGGGTTCAATTCATAAAAAGGCTATGTTTTCAGTCTTTAGTTTATTTTCTTCTTTTCAGTCTTTACTTTGCTAGAGGAAGCTCCATAGCTATATAAGAAAATCTCAGATTTTTCTAGTCACTATAGGGTCTAGTCTTCCTATCCCTGAACTAGCACAAGTTTTATAGTCACAGTTTGAATGTGAAGAAGAAAATGTAGTTTTACTGGCTATAAAATTTTATTTTAAGGCCCAGAACTCACATTCTGAGTGTGGCAAAAAGCAATCCAGCAACCTTCTGGGAATTTCAGTCACGTTCAGTGATGTCTTAAGCATCTCAGACATAGCCTTGTCTTAGCCTAAAGGTTTAACTTTTGGTTCACCTTTCTCCATGGACTGATGGTGTCCTTAAGACAAGGTTAGGGGTGATGGAATGCACTCTGTGTTGACTCTGTCTTATGCCCTCAAGGCCCCTTTCCTTCAAACCTTCAGCATGACAGTGGGGGTATTTCTTTGAACAAATCTTAGTGAGTTTGATTGGGCTGCCTTGAGCTTCATGGAGCCAGTGGACTTTGCCAGGCAACTTGTCCCAGTTGGTTCCCACAGAAGACAGCACTGTACCTTCTTCTGATCCACTGCTCCTCCAGTCTCAGCTTTATGGCTCAGTCTGCCTCATCAGAAACATGTTTTCATCAGTTACTAGATCAGTTAACAGCTCTGCAATGTCCTGCGTAGACTTGCCTGCAAGGGAAAGGACTGGGCAAGGGATAGTAGACACATGCTCTTTCTTAGTATATTCCTGTTGCTGTAATAAAATAGCACATAGAAATATGCTGGAAACTATGACGTTTAAGATCAAGATTCTAAAAGTCTTGGTCTTTAGAGCAGGCCACTTCCTGATTCTTAGAGGTGGCCTTCTCTTTGTGAGCTCACAAAGCAGAAAGGAGAAAACAAGCTTCCCCAGTCCTCTTCTGCAAGGGCAATGATCTCATTCAGAGGACCCTGTACTCATGACCTATCCCCTTTGAGAGGCCCCCTCTCTTAGTATTACCCATTTAGTGACAGAGTTTCTGCTCAGGAAGATCCCTTCTTTCATGGGGAAAGGACCCCGGTGCCTGCTGGGCGGTAGGCCCTTGATAGAAAGTTCTAAGAGTTCTAAACCAGATCTACCTTTGGTCTTTTCAAAGTCCTTGCTACTTCTTTTGTGAGAATAATCAAGGGACTTTAGACCCTTCACCCTTATTCTGGGATAGGAGGAGGAGAAATCAGGCATGCATCCATTGTATGATTTTTCTTGTCATTTTAAATTACTAGGTGGCAGTTCTGAAGTACTGTATGTGGCTGAATATGGCCTGCAGTAAATACCATGTCTGATGCTGGCAGACAATAGATTTCCACAAGCCTGAAGCATGCAATTTTTAACGCTCTCCTTTTTTGACACCCTCTTTCTTGAGGCAGATGATATTTTTTCCACATAGCGATGATAAGCTGTAAGAATATAAGCATATAAATTATGCCTAAATTTTCCATCTACTTTTAAAGTCTAGGCCTTAGTCTTCCTATTTATTCCCCTTAATATCATTTCAATCACTATCTCAGCTTTTCCTAGTCTAACTCATGCTCTACTAATTACCATTTTATCTTCTTTGATTGTTAGATGTCCCTATATGTTTTCTTTAAAATGCAATTTATTTAGTGCCTCCAAAGAACTATCTCCATAAGTCACTATTTTTTTGAGTGTATACATCACATTTTAATTTATTTTTTATTTCAATGTTTAGAGGGGTTACAGTCATATTTGCCAGATATCCCTTCTTGTGTTTTTTTCTCCTTTCCCTTGCCCACCCCCCTCATTTTCCTCTCCTATTTCAAATAAACAGGTAAACATCTATATAATATATCATGTAACAAAGTGTGATACTATAACAATATGAGATTAACCAAAGGACAACACAAGAGAAGGGAGAAAAACATAATACATAAAGAAAAACAGTCACATAATGAAGTTCTTGTTTCCATATCCTGGAGGTCCATCAATTTGGCCTCATCCTATAAGGCCTTATGTATCTAGGGTTTGAGCTATGAGAGTTTTTAGATGTATACTAATTATTACAGATGATGGAAACCATTGAGCCTATGTTCCTTTGGGTTTGGCTTATTTCACTTAATATGATTTTTTTCTAAGTCTTTCTACTTCCTTACAAATAGTATGTTCTTCTTTCTGATGGTGGCATAGAATTCCATTGTGTACAAATACCACATCTTGTTGATCCACTCATCAACTGAGGGACATCTGGGTCGTTTCCATATCTTCACTATGGTAAATAATGCCACAATGAACATTGTTGTGCTAGTGGATTTAGTGTGTCCTTGTTTCTGACTATCAAGACTTCCAATTTCCTCTTCTACATGTACATCTAGAACTAAATGACACACAAAACCAAGAGGACTGTCTTTTAATTTATTTGCAGCCCCTTTTAATCACTCAGTACTGTTGTTGGTCAAAGAAGCCTCCACATTTTCTTTATTTTACTAAAGATTTAATATCTTTCTGCTTTTTTGAATTGCACTCATTGAAAACTAAGGATCAAACATTGAGAATACATAGTTAAATAAAAGAAACAATACTATAAACACAATACTATAAACACATAATATCTATATCTGAAATCAAATTCATTCATGCTTTCCTTCTCATAGTTTTATTTACCTCAGTCAAACCAGAAACTGGGTGCTAAACTTTGTGTCCATTCTTTATTCAGTCAGTGAACCATTTCTGCTGGTTCCTGTCAACACTTTACATTTCCGATTACTCTCCAAGTTTTTTTTCTACCCTCCTTTACATTCTGATGGCCTGAATCTGGATACTTTTGTCTTGACTCTTGTCACAACCTTTTTAATGATCATCACTCTTTTTCTTACTATATTTGGAATTTCAAGTTTTTTAAACTTGAGTTAGGCTGTTCTTCTTCTCTGAAGCACCTTTGTTGCTAAGTGTTTAACACAGAGCAGCAGTTTTCTAAGTATGGTCCCCACAACATGTAGTTATTGTCTATGAATAAAAAAAGTTCTCAAGAATGCAAATACTATAATTCTTTAGAAAGATTAAGTCAGAGCCCAACAAAATAAATACCAGAAAATGGGTACTTGGGGGGGGGGAGGAAAGAAAGAAGGATAGAAGGATGAAATGTAGGAAAGGAGTAGATTACAGACAGAATGCATTGTATGTATCACAGAATTGAGAAAAATAAGGGAAGGCGTGGGTGGAAGGAGGGCGAAGATATTGAGGGATGACACAGATCAAGATGCATTCTACACATAAACTGTTTTGTTAGATGGAAAAATTCAGTGCATAATCTAAAAATCAAGCAAAGTGAAGTAAGAGGTGGCATGGGGGGTGGGTAGGAATTTTAAAAGGGAGATATGGATCAAGAGACACTATGTTCACAAACTGTTCTGTTGGATGGCAACTCTTTTATACAACTACTTAAGGAACATAAATTAAAAACCATTTGAAAACATTAGGGTAAACAAAGTCAAACAGAGGCTATGCATATGGTAGTTTTAAGTATGGGACTTATGAGAACATTTTCTGGAGATGTTCGATTCCTCAGTAACCACATGCATAGAAAAAAGCTGGGAGTGGTGGTGAGGCTCAAGTCGTAGAGCTCTAGCCTTGAGAAAGTCCAAGGACAGTGCTCAGGCCCTGAGCTCAAGCCCAGGACTGGCAAAAATAAATAAATAAATAAATAACTGCATGTTGGCATCATCAAGGAGCTCATTAAAAATGTAATATATCAGTCACTGCTCCAGATCTATTGGATCAGAATCTATATAATAGCAACATCTTAAGTTAATGTAAAACCCTAAAATTTTGCTGGGCACCAGTGGCTAATACCTGTCATATTATCTAGCCAGTAGAAAGAGATCTGAGGATCAATGTTGGAAGCCAGCTCAAGCAGGCTCTGATCTCTAATTGACCCCGCACCCCTCTCCCCCCAAAAAAACTATAAGTGGAGCTGTGGTTCAAGTAGTAAAGGGCTAGCTTTGAGCAAAGGCTCAGAGACAACACTCAGGCCCTGAGTTCAAGTCCCAGGACAAACACACACACGCACACACACACACACACACACACACAATAAACACCTAAAACAACAACAGCAAAAACAAAAGACCCTACTAAAACTTTTCAAGACCCCCCACTAAACTTTTAAGTTAATAGTTTCTAAACTTGAGTGATCACAAGCTAGATTGTTTCAACTAAATTCGCTGGAGTCAACTCTCAAGTGTCTAACTCAATTTGATTTGCGTTTTGATTGACTTCTATCTCTAGAAACACTTGAGTATGGTTCAATGAAGCTAGAGACAGACAGGAAAGACTGGCATTGTGGGAGAAGAGGGGTAAACATGAAAACTAATGTATTTAGCTTGGTAGGGCTCCCTCAACAAAGCACCCATAAATTAACTGGCTTAACCCACAGGAGTCTGGAAGGCTAAGATGAAGGTGTTTTCATGTTTGGTTTCTCCATATTGCTACCTTTTAGTTGTGTCTTTAGGTGGCATTTTGTCTGTGCTTTATTCTTTGTCTTTCTTTCTTTCTTTTTCCTTTTCTCTCTCTTTCCCTTTCTTTCTCTCTCTCTTTCCTTCCTTCCTCCCTCTCTCCCACCCTCCCACCTACCTTCCTTCCTTCCTTCCTTCCTTCCTTCCTTCCTTCCTTCCTTTCTTCCTTCCCTCCCTCTCTCCCTCCCTCCCTCCCTCCCGTCTTTCTTGTTTTCTTTCTTCCTTGTTTTCTTTCTTTCTTGTTTTCTTTCTTTCTTTCTTTCTTTCTTTCTTTCTTTCTTTCTTTCTTTCTTTCTTTCTTTCTTCCTTCCTTCCTTCCTTCCTTCCTTCCTTCCTTCCTTCCTTCCTTTCTTTCTCCTTTCTTTCTTTCTTTCTTTCTTTCTTTCTTTCTTTCTTTCTTTCTTTCTTTCTTTCTTTCTTTCTTTCTTTCTTTCTTTCTTTCTTTCTGCTCCAGTCCTGGGACTTGAACTCAGGGCCTGAGCCCTGTCCTTGGGCTTTCTCAAGGCTAGAGCTCTACCACTTGAGCCACAGCTCCCACTTTCAGCTTTTTTGTATGTATGTGGTACCAAGGAATCAAAGCCGGGTCTTTGTGTATGCTAGGCAAGCACTCTACCACTAGGTCTAACTCCCAGCCCTCTCTTTCTTTCTTTCTTTCTTTCTTTCTTTCTTTCTTTCTTTCTTTCTTTCTTTCTTTCTTTCTTTCAATATATTTTTTATTGTAATTAATAAAAAGGTTACATGATATTTGCCATATAGAAGGTGCATTAATTCACATACATTGATACCCTTTCACATGTCTTGGTACCCTTTACCCTCCCCCCCACTGCTCCCCCCCCCCCCCCGTCTTGGTTCTTTCTTTCTTTCTTTCTTTCTTTCTTTCTTTCTTTCTTTCTTTCTTTCTTTCTTTCTTTCTTTCTTTCTTTCTCTTTCTCTCTCTCTTTATTTCCTTCTTTCTTCCTCTCTCTTTGTTTCTTTCTTTTCTTTCCTTGTTTCTTCCTTTTCTGTGGTGCTAGGGTTTGAACTCTAGATCTTGTACTTGTTAGATGCATACAGCACTGAACAGCCTCCCCCCTCTGCCACAGTGGCTATGTCTTTGCTTGGGTTTTTTTTTTTTGAAATTTGCTGCCTAGGTGCCTGCCTGGACTTCAAGCCACCTATTTTAAACTTTCCTATTGTAGATGGAATGAAAGCTCTCTATCCCTACTCCCAGCTTGTGCTGTGCTGATGAAGTCTTGTGGAATTTTCTGGCTGTGAATGCCTTGGAACTATGATCCGCCTCAGCTCAGCTTCAATACATAGCTGGGATATTAGGCTCATGTCACTTTTCCCAGTTCTTAGTTGAGAATGGGTCTTGGGAATATTTTTGCGTGGCATGGGCTTGAACTATGACCCTCCTGATCTTAGCTTCCTAGTCTAGATAGGGTTAGAGGTGTGAGCCACTTGCAGCCAGGGATCCCCATTCTTCCAGAGACACCTCCATATGGAATGAGGGGTGTACCTTTATGTAGTCATTTAATCCTTATACCTTCTTTTAAAGCCCTTATTAGGATTAAAAAAGCCCTGTCTTCAACTGCAGTCCGATTGAGGACTGAAGTTTTACCACAAGTCCACTGCTATGGATTTCAGAGAGAGATGTGTGACCCTTTGAGTGTAGAACCTAGGATAAATTCCAGAACTACAGGTTGGGTGAATTAGTAACTATAACTTTAGGAAACAAAAGATAAAATTTTGGTAGGTTTGGGGTGAAGATGAATCTTACACTTTTCTCAAATTATATTTAGCAGCATTTTGTTTTTTTCCCTTTCCTCTGAGGACTTATATGTTGTAGAAGATCTATCTATCTATCTATCTATCTATCTATCTATCTATCTATCTATCTATGTATCTATCTATCTAATTGGTCATGGGATTTGAACTCAGGGCCTGGGCACTGTTTTTGTTTTTTTGCTCAAAGCTGGCACTCTACCACTTTGAACCACAGCATCATGTCTGCTGCAATCCTCAGATCTCAGCTTCCTGACTGGAATTACAGGCATGAACCTCCAACTCCTTGCTTAGAAGATAATTTTTAAACTTCAAGATCTCCAAATCAAAGTAATTTGGGGCCCAACTCAGGGTTTCCAGATAAAAAATACAAAATATCTAATTAAACTTGAATTTTAGGCTTTGAGAAATAATGCTATAGCATGTACTTGTTCATATATTATATGGGACATACTTCTAACTAAAAAAAATGTTGGCTATTACAATTAAAACTATCATCAAAAAAAGAAAGTATCATGAAAAATTGTTGGCTTCTTTAAGTTAAACTGGAAAACCAATATGTTTTTCTTAGCTGAAAACATACCAATGGCTTACCAATGATTGCAGCGCCTTGAAACAGGAAGTGTAGGCGTGGATTTCTCATGGATTTTCTGGGGGCTGGAATGAGAAGATGATTGCAGAATGTTTGGTGTGAGTCACGGCAGAACTGCCTACCTGTGAACATATTCTGTTATTCATGTGAGTGGGTCTGACATCACTGCTCTTGACATATATCTTCTAGAAAGTGGTGATCTGAATTGTCCACCCTGACCTGAATTCTAACAGTTCTTCATTTCTGAGTGCAGCCCACAGAGGCCATAGGGAAGCACAGAATATTAGATTGTCTGATTGCTTTACTCCAGAAATGTCCAGCTTTAAATCAAACCTTTGGTCTCATTCCTGAATCTTTGCAAACAGGGCCCAGCTGGGCCTCTCCCTTCTGGGTGAGGTACAGCCCACGTCTGTGCATGCCTTCCACACCTGGGGCTTGCCTGGCCAGCATTCCCTAGTCACAGCCCAGTCTCCTGCAAGGCTCCTGGGGAGATGAATGGGAATCTGGAGAGCAGATGTGCCTCTGCCCCCTGGGCTGCCCTGACTACAAGTGCAGCCTCAACTATTGCAGGGATAATCATATCCATGTGTTTGCTGGAAATGTGAAATCATCAAAGAGTGCACAACAGTACGCATTTAATCATCTATCGGAGTGACCCTGTACAGAGGATAAACAGCTTATAAGTAAATGGAAATATCTATAGATGTTTACAAACTGTCTTGCAATCTTGTGAAAGGGCTGTCATTTATATTGTGTGCACTTTCTTTCCTTTTTGGACAGAGCATGTTTTATTCAACTTTGTGTTTTCAGTGTACAGAAACAAGGTAGTACCTTTACTCCTTCCTTGTCCAAACTTAACTTTCTTCTATTCCTAATCATTGCAAAAGAGGCCATGATTTATCTAATCAGGCAGCATGAAGCAGCCAGAAGCCATCCTAGATTTGGCCTTCTCGCTAAACTAACCTACCAAGGCACCTCATCATATCGATTCTCCTTCTTCATGCATTTCCCCTACCACCTCAGTGTTGCTTCTCCGAGGAAGATTTGTCCTGGCCTTGCATAGCTCTAAATGACAGTTGAACAGGATATGTGGCCTTGGTTTTGTAGTTTCAAATTTGGTATAAGTTTGAGTCTATTGTCAAGTGATCCTTGACTTTATCTTGTGTTAGCTGACTTCTCTTAACCGAATGGTACTTCTGGAAGATGAAGGCCTGGTTCTAGTCCTGCCTATTGGAATGAGCCAGATTCTGGGGAAGAAATCTGAACAGCAGTTGGTTTCTAGATTTGTGTTTCCAAAGGAAGGTTGGGGTGGATGGGGAGGGGTGTGGTAGGTGTTGAGAATAGGCAAGAAGTGACCAACTAGGGATGAATTGGTTCTGGAGAGCCATATACTCTGTTCAAGACATTCTTTAAATGCACTCATTTGTTTTTGTTATATTTATTGTACATTTTTTCATCTGTCAGGCATGTGAGCATATAAAGGTGTATAATATAAAGAAAACAGCAATAATATCAACAGCAAATCTATACACAGGAAGTTCAAGTTCAGGAAAGCAGGGGCATTCAATATTCTTGAATGGAGCACAGGCATCCATTCAAGAATAGAACGTAAGGATCAAATGCAAAGTGAAGTTGTGCTCAAAAGGGATGGGGATTTGGACTGGACTTTCTGGCTGGGATGAAGATGCTAGCCATTAGCTGAAATCCATCTGTGGCTAGACCATATGGGGCAGGTTGGGGAAAGACTCAGGCATCACAGGAAGACCTCTGCAACTCACGAGGACCCAGGTCCAAAGGGAGCCAAGAGAACAAAGTTATTCTGGGCTTGCTCTTAAGGCACTTGACTGCACATGAAATCGCCACTTACGCTTCTCATGGAGCCAAGTTTGAAGTTTCGTGCTTCCTCTTCAAGTATGCATTTACCTAGAAAGAGAGGCAGGCCAGCCTGGCTGGAGGAAAAAACTGCTTTGTACTTGCTTTCTATAAGGCTTTGTGTTATAGGAATGTGAAGTGTGGAGGGGAAAAAAATCACTCTCTACAGGAGGAGCTGATGCTTTAACTAAAGATACAGTCAATGACAAAGGAAAACAAATACTTTCACTTTGGAAGGAAGGATCTGACTTGATTTCGTATTAATATCAGCTACTTTTCAGGGTGTGTGTGTGTGTGTGTGTGTGTGTGTGTGTGTGTGTACTTGTTTGTGTGTATGTTAGTACTGGAGCTTGAGCTCAAAGTTAGTACTTTACTAGTTGTGTCTCAACTCTTAATTCGAACTTTTTTTTTTTTTTTTTTTTTTTGCCAGTCCTGGGCTTGAGCTCAGGGCCTGAGCACTGTCCTTGGATTTTCTCAAGGCTAGAGCTCTACCACTTGAGCCTCAGCACCACTTCCGGCTTTTTTCTATGTATGTGGTAACGAGGAATCGAACCCGGGTCTTCATGCATGCTAGGCAAGCACTTTAACCACTAGGCCAAACTCCCGGCCCTCTAATTTGAACTTTTTGGTAGTACATTGAAATAATCTCACAGACTTTTCTGCCTTGGGTGGCTTCAAATCACAACCCTTAGATCTTAGCCTACTGAGTACCTTGGATTACAGACATGAGCCACCAGTATTTTTTTCTTTGTGTGGTATTGAGGATTGAACTCAGGGCCTTGTGCTTGCAAGATAGATGCTTTACCATTAGAGCCACACTTCCAGCCCACAAATATACTATAAGTTTATTTTTTTGACCACCAGTCCAGTATGCACCACAACACATCCTTGTTTTATTTATTCACAAAGAGATCTTTCCTGGTTATAAGTAAACCAAAGCCTAAACCCAAGCAGTTAGACAAGAAGGTTCCTTCTGCTACACTGTGAAAAACTGAGAAAATAAGTTTGCAGTATGTTTCTTTTTCTCCCCCTCCCTTTGATATCATTTTTATTGTAAGGATATTTGACACAAGGGAAATAATCTAAGATTAATCAAATGCCATGTCCTTTGTTTCACTTTTAGACAACAATCACCAAAGCCTTTGGAAACATGTGTTCTCTCTTCTCTTTTTAAAAGTTTCTGATCTTTTTGACATGGCTTCTCCAGGCCTGTGGAGTAGAAGAAATGCTATCTTGGAGTCCTGTTTCTAGTCTTCATGAGAAGCCGGAAATGTCAAATGCTCCAGGAAGAACAGACTGTAGAGACCTCAGAAACCCCTGTGCACGTGGCACACCTACAAATCCATGCTGGTACTTCCTGTGAGTAAAGAGCTTCTTGTTTTCACAAAGCCATGTCCTAGAAGCCTCTCAGAAGTGGTATGCTGTACTGTTATTCCAGTGTGATAGTTTAAGAAACAGTTCCTAATTTGGGTCCTAGAGAGAATTTGGGCTTTGCCATGCCAATTCATTTTTGAAATATATAATGCAGTAGTTCATTGCATTCCTTGGACGTGGAAACTTCCATTAGCCATTCAGTGGGCTACTGCCCAGAGGCCTGGCCTGTGGAAAAGCAGTCCTACTTTGGAAATCACTGAAGGCTTTGAGGAGCAAATAATCCTGGGATCTGAAGCCAGTAGAGTAAGGGGGGGAGATCATTGGCAGATCCTCCTCAAGAGACACTGTTATGGGGGCTGGTTGGTTCCTACCATCTGGCAAGACCTAAAGGACAGCTGTCCTTTAGTCTAGCAGCAGCTAGGACTCAGAGAACACTAGAAATACCACAATGCAGCCCTGTCCCTCTGTGTCAGGTGATCCTCAGTGATTTCATTAGCTAGCTCAGCTGTGAGGGTGGATAAGAAGGCCTTTTCTAAAGCCAGGCTCACAGAGCCAGAATCAAGTCCCCTCCTTCCCCTCCCCCAAACAATTCCTACCACCTCTCTATTTCTTTCTGCCCAAGAGTAACAGGAGGAGGAAAGCCTGGGAAAGGTGGACATTTTCACGTCTCTTTGGAGGCTCAAGGCTCCAAAAGCTCTCTGGACTTAGAGGATGCTTGGCAGGGGGACAGAAAGGAAAAGATGTGTGTGTGTGTGTGGGGGGGGGGAGGTGGGGGGAGATCAGAACTGCAAGCTCCTTTCTGGCAGAGGTCCAGCACGCTCCTTGCTGCTTCGTCCAGTAGATGGCGCTCTGTCTCCGCTCAGCCATCCAGGTTGCCAAGCTACCTGGGGCTGAGGGCTCTGTGGGTCCAAACAGAAATCTACTGTCACCCAGCATGGCAAGAGGCAAATATTAAACCTAGCATTTCATGCTTCCCTCCACCCCCCCTTTTTTTTTTTGAGAAAGAAAGTCTTTCTATTTAGGTTTACTGCAGATTCTCTGGAGATGTGTTTGGGAACTCCCTCTGCCGCTGAACTCATCACTGTGGCCTTTTATTCTGTTTCCCCAGAATCCCAGCTCAATTACCTTTTGTCTCCCCTGTCCTAATACTCTGGTAGGATGCATGAAAAACAAAGCTGCAAGGTTAGCCGTCTGCTTTTCTCCCACAATGGATTGTCTGTCTTCTTTTCCAGAACAAGGCAGAATTAGCTTTTCTGTATGTATTTGTGTTTGTGTATGCATGTATATATATGCATATGTACACATATATATGTACACATATGTATGTTACGTATGCAGATAGAGTTCACATTTACTTTTGCCCCAAGAAATATACAAGAAAATATAAAGATTTCTTACCTTGGGATAAAAGTAAATGTTTGCTGATAAGTTTTCAACAGTCCAGCCGAAACATATGTTTACTTCAGAGGTCCATTATATAATAACTATCAGGATAATAGCTAATCAGTTCGACTAGTTATGGATGGTGGATGATGGGGAAAACTTTATACACTGTGTTGTGGGGAAATACAAAGATTAAATCTTTACCCTCAATGAATTTATCTCATAGTTGTAGGAAAATAGCCTTGGGCAATTAGAGCTAAAGGAGTGTGAACATGTGTGCAAGCTGCAGGTGTGTGCTGGTATGTGTACTGAATTCTGCCAAGACTGAGGTCTGAGGGATTGCTGTAGAATTTTGAAAAAAATGTATCTATAAATGAGCTAGCACTATTTGGTTGCCTCAAAGTGTGGTACTTGATTTGAGCTGATACTATGCTTTATTGAGAAACATGTGAATTAAGCTCTCCAAAGGACTAAATTTCCCTTAGATGGGTATGATAATTTGCCTTTGCAGTATTGACATTTAAACAAATTTTCTTTTTGATTGTTTGTGTCTGCCAGAACTAGGACTTCAGCTTAGGGCCTCACATAATTCCTTAGCTTTTTCCACTCAAGACTAGTGCTCTACCATTTGAGCCCTACCCCCACTCTTGGCTTTTTCTTATTTTTTTCTGATTAATTGGAGAAAAGAGTTACATGCACTTTCCTTTCCATACAGCTCTAAGCCATGATTCTCAGATCCCAGTCTCCTGGCTAGCTATGAAGACAGGCCTGAGCCATTGGTGCTTGTCTCTTCAGTTTTTTTTTTTTCCTAATGAGGTCTTTGGTTTTTGTTTGGGCAGTCCTTAGAGCATGATTCTCCTGTCACTGCTCCCTTATTAGCTGGACTTTCAGATATATCACCACATACAGGTCATAACTGACTTTTTCTAAAATAATTCCTCATGTATTTTCTCAGAATATTGCATAAATAGAGTCCAGAATGCCAGCCAGAACTTCTTTATTTTCATATCTTTTGTCTTATATGTACCTTTCCTCAGTAGAAAATATTTATTTACTAAATATTGGATGGAAGGGAAGCATTCCTTTGGTGAGAAAGCAAGTGGACGATGTGTATGTGTGTGCGTGGTCACATGTAGGTGTGTGTGTGCATAGCAGGCATGTGCACAAGATACTTAAAGTCTTTCCATTCAGCAAGTTTTGGTCTGTTGCAATAACCTCGACAATCCTTCAATTACTGTTTTTCTTTCATGACAGAGCGTTGCTAGAATGCTCTCCTTCTTTGAGAGAGCATTGAATGTGGTTATAATTGCCTGTTTCTAGGATAGTTGGTCTGATTACACAGCTCTGGAAAAGTTACTGCATTCAGACTGAAGTCTCTACTGTGAGGCCTTTTTCACACTATGGACCTGGTTGAATATGGTGGATTGCAAGGGATGCAACCAGAGAATCCTTTGTGTATGAACATCTCCTAGGGAATGACCACGCAAGTCTTGCTATTTCCTTTAAATGATGAAATGACACATTGAAGGCTTTAGTGAGTTCAAATCTAGTACTGTCAATTGCTAGGTTCTCCACTAGGTTCCCTCCCACCTCAGTAGTGGCTCTGTGGACTTAGGATCTGAGTGTTCTGGGACAGAAAGAGAACGGTGAAAGGTTGATTGATTTTAGGCATGAAATCAATGAGAACTTTTCCAACATCTGTATTATTGGTACTATCAATAGCCTTTGATGGCATTGATCAAACACTTGTGTTAATTCATTACAAGTTGACATGAAAATGATCAAGTTCTCAGTTCTTGGGGAGAAACCATAAAAGAACAGTTTTTAATTTTGAGGATCTCAACAACTGTTAGTTTTGTATTTCTTTTTCTCCCTAAACTTGAGGCTCATTTTGTTTCCTTAAAAAGGAAAAGATAGCCCAAAGCAACTCCATCAAGAGCTGTATTTATACATATAATAATTGAACCGTACTTATCAAAAGGTTAAAGAATCCTTCACTGGCTCAAAGCAGAGAGAAATGATTCACGAGGCAAAGTAAAAACGGTGTTCTACTAAGGCAAAGGACCGAATCAGGCCCAGCAGATTTAATGAAATCTTACCCTGCAATTTATGGATTCATGGTTAAGATATAAATAAACACAGGCCCAATAATCTTTTCTGTTCATAGAATAATGAGGTTCTACACAAAGTAATGTCAGTTTTGGAACTGTATGGATTTGACCAGTTCCATTCTGCAAGGCACAATTCCAGCAAAGTATTCTTTTTTTTGGGGGGGGGGGTGAAAGGAAGGGGGGTTGGGTCCAGCACAGGGAGGAACTCTGAGGAATTTGGGGAGGAGTTAGAGCCAGGCACTGGCTCTGAGTGCCGTCCTCCCTGGTAGAAAGGCTAGTTTACTTTCCTTTTATAGATCTTTATAGAGGGAGCATGAGATTATCAACGTGAAAATGTTTGAAAAGGTGTCCTTGCTATTAAGATCTGAAAACAAGCACACACCATGACAAATCACCAAGTCATTCTTTCTGTATATCTCAGGACTTAGCAGAGTGCTTATAAAACTCTCAGTTTCACACCGAAGAGAAGACTTAAAGCTTGAAGAAAGTGCATATGAAACTTTAGTTCAAGAACCTTCGGCTATGAAATGTAAAGGGGAAAGCTAAAGAAGCAGGGCCTTTTAACTTATATAAAATGTGCTAGAGAAAAGCAGGCTAGAGAAGCATGGTCCTGTAGCATAGGTCTTGCAGTAGGGCTCACCTGGCCTTTTCTCTTCCAGGTGCTGGCAGCCTGCTCTACCCGGCTCTCCACCCCAGAGTAGTAGAGCACACCCAGGGCGTGGGCGTTGCACTCAGGAATGATCCACCCAGAAATTAGTTTAGGCCAATAGGTTCTACCATAAACATTGTGTACTGGAAATCCACCATCCCATTTGTTTGTTCAAAGCGTTCCTGCCGTTCTTGCCCTTGGCCAAGGGAGAATGACTTTCTAGTCTTGCCATGGTTTCCAATTCACATTCAGGTATCTCTACCTTGTAAGGCCTTTGTTTATGACAGCAGAAGGAGAAGGCTATTCGAAGTGAGGGCTAGAGAGAGGCACGTGGCCCAAGTCAGTTGCTACATGCTAACAGAATTTCATTGTGAGAATTAGAGAAAGATCTCTCCCTGGGTAGAAAATGGAGGAAAGCTGAATCCTCTGTGTGGAGGGAGGCTGTGGGTGGGTCCAGGCTTGCTCAGCTGACCAGTGTCTCTTTCTCCAAAAGTCAGAGGCCCTCTTCCTTTAGTCCAAGTCAGCTCAATGTGAGGGTACACCGTTTGGTATGCATAATGCAGATTAAGTTTGGGGGTGTGTGTCCCCCTGGCCAGAGACCTCTGGGCAGTGCTCCTATGGCTTCTGTTGTGGCTGTTGGTCTTATAGATAGAAGCCTGAATCTCAGAATGCTCTGAAACTGAGATTTCCTTGGCCGTTGGTGGGGATGGGAGATGCTTAGTAGCCAATTGCTGGGTTCTTGCATGGAACATGCAGGGACCAGGAAGTGCAGCTTCCTTTGAGGAGATACACAGATGGCCAGAACTCTAAGAATAGTAGTTCAGAAATATTTATCTGTAGCAATCACTGGGTTCTTGATTCTTATCATATTTTGGACTGTCAGTTTGTTTTGGCCACTCCGATGAACTCTTTTTAATCTCAGGATGTACTCTTCTGTTTAGATGTAAAGGTTTCTTAGAATTACCTGTGACAAAATCCTTTTGATTTCATGCAGTATTTTGGTATTTATAATAATAATTGATTGAGACTTACTTGTCAAAGTTAAACCTTTATTCTATTTTCATCAATTCTGACCATCATTTGGGTTTCTGAATATCCCTAATTCACCCAAACTGATTAACATAAGGAGATTCTTGCAAAGAACTGATGGCATTAGATTCCTGAGTCTTTTAAAAGAAAATATTTCTGTAGTCAAAGACATTTGAAAGGACTGCATTAAAAATGCATTCCTTTCTTCATATTGTCTTCTCTTTCATATTTTGATTAGTACTGTTAATTTTTTTTTTTTTGCCAGGATTGGGACTTGATCTTAAGGCCTGGCAGCTGTTCTTTAGTCTTTCATTCAAGGCTGCCACTCTATCATTTGAACCACGGCTTTACTTCTGGCTTTTGATGATAAATTGAAGAGGAGAGTCTCACAGACTTTCCTGCCAGGACCATCTTCCAACTGCAATTCTCAGATCCCAGGCCCCTGAGTAGTTAGGATTATAGGTGTGAGATATGGGTGTCTGGTTGGTGTCATCACCATTATTATCATCTTCATCATCATAACCATTGTAGAGTTTATGAAAATGAATCAAATAGCTTTTTCATTTAACCTACTATGACCTAGATTTATCAGACTCGGAAGCTCCTTATTCATTTATAACAGGTTTACAAAAAATAGTTTGTTAAACATTGTTATGGTATAAGATGGCAAGAACCGAACATAGTGACAACACATTTCTCTGTGTATGTTTAGAAAAGAAGTATGATTTCTTTTCCTATTTGGGAGAAATTATATCTCACTGTTTTATAACAGGCTATAGGCTTCTGTTGTTTTTCAAATAGCTTATGCTACTCTAGATTTTACTTTAACATTTTTCTATATTGTAATAAGTTTTGATTGTTCACCCAGTCTATGCTTTCAAATGGCTTTCCTCTGAAAGTAATTTGAAACATATTTTAATCTTTTCCCTTATGCTTGGGTAGTGCTTTCCACATACAGAGTATTTTCACATTCATTACCTTATTGATTGTTGCCAAGACATTTTAAACAACCCTGCAAATAGTATTTAAAAATCATTAGGGACATTAATATTCTATTTAGTCTGCAAAAATTTGAAACAGCTGACATACCCATATCATAGAACTAGAAGAATATTTTGCCTGAAGGAAAATGCTCAGAGCCTATATTTAAATATAGCTAAAATGGAAAGGTGTTCACTCTTGTTATTGTCAGAAATACTACCTTAAAAATTGTGTTCCTCCTGATTTATTTTACAGTTTGGTTATGTCATCTTCCAAGGTTCACTGCATATAATATGTCCTCATAGATTCTGAGACTTGATTAATGGCATTCTCTTGAAATTCTAAGCAAGTCAGTATCACACAAAAATCCCTATTTTATTCGTTATATTTAATTCATGTCTAAGGTTTTTTTTTTAGAGGGAATAGTACTTTATAGATTTTTTCTTAGTTGAAAAATTTTATCATTTTCCCAGTTTCTGATTAAAAATAAGACATGTTAGGCCATCTATGGTATAGCATACCTGAAATCCCAGCTACATGGAAGTGTGGGTAGGAGAATTGTGGACCAAGATTGGCTCCAAGCAAAAGCTCATGACTTACCTAGAAAGTAAACTAAAGCTACAAAGACCTAGGAGTGTGGTGGAAGGGACAGAGGGCTTGCCTAATAAGCATAAGCATAAGCATAAGGCAGAGTCAAGACCCCAGTACTGCCTAAAGTGAAAAAAAATTAAGATACACCTTTGAAGTAACCAAATAATAAAGTAATAGCAAAATTTTAAAACTTACTTGTGATATTTTTATTTCAATCATATTTATGTGAGGTTTTAAGCAGTTGTATTCAGATCTTAATGATTTGAATTAAATATGTGTAATTTTTACCACTTAAGTCATAGTTAACAAATAACATGTGACATATGTTTTATAAATACGATTTTTGACAAATGCATACAAAATGGTGACTACTTTCAAGATACATGTTTATATCACCTCCATAGAATATATGCCCCTTTTGAGATTATCTCTCCATTTTTCTGTTCTTAAGGAATTACTATAGTGTTTTCTGTCATATTAAACTTTTGGCAATTGTACATTACATAGTCTTTCACTCAGTATAACAGATTGATACGTTGTTGCATGATTTCAATCTTTCTTTTTTTAATTTTTTTATTGTAATTAATAAAAGGGTTACATGATATTTGCCAGATTGATTTCAATCTTTCTAAGGCATATTTTCAGCATAAAAATATTTCTGAGCACATGTTGTTGCTGAACATTAAGTTATGTGAACAGCTTACATTTTGTCTAGATACCTGCTCTATTAGTTGTTTCCTGCTCTTACTTTTTCTTATTATGCACAGAACTGGCATGAAAAAGAACATAGAATAGATGGGCTGGGAAATAGGGTAGTTATGGGCTGGGAAATAAGGTAGCTACGTGTTTACCTTTGAAAACAAATTCTAAGGAAAATGTCTGTTGTGATAACATCTCAATGAATTAATTAAAGGTTACCACTCAGGACCTTCAAAAATTATCTTCAGCATATCATGCATACTAGATACTGTGCCTAGAAATGAGTGCCACAGAAACAAAAGTAGTTTTACTTTTTTTATTATAGCTCATATCGTGTGCTACTAGTGAGACATCAATGAATTTAATAATTACCCATTGTCATATACATTATGCAGTGTAGGAATGTGATTCCATGACAGAGCACAACACAGTGCACTGATATCCAAGTCTAGCACAGGGAAGGCCTTGTGGGGTAAGCTAAGGATGAATGGAATAAAAAAATTGAAGACTGATTGGGGAAAGTGGAGAGGACATTTCATGTACTATGGCTGTGAGATGAGAACACACAGGTACCTTTCAAATGACTGAAAAACCCCACATGGCTGCAATAGAAGTCATGCTGACTCTGCTGGTGATTGGAGTTTTACTTTAAGAACACATAGAAAGAACTGCAGAGGTTTAAGTAGGAAGATAATAAAACCAGATTTGAACTTTGATGAGTTCCCTTTGGCTGCAGTGTACTTAAGCAGACTATAGGCGGAACCAGAGTGGGTGTGGAAGGTCGGGAGTTAAATTCTTGCAATGGTGCCAGAATGGTGGGATGTGGTTGCCAGATAATGGAGCCCAACAGATGGGTATGAGAACTGTGGAAGAGATGGATTGGGTAGGTTTGGGAGAATGGTAAAAGGTGGTACAGAGTTGAGAGCTGGGGGCTCTTCTGGCTTGTAGGGGCTCTTCTGGCTTGTGTAATAGAGCCATTCATTTAATATGGATGACTAGACCAGGGCCATGTTTTTGGAAGCTGCCTAATTCAGTCTTGAAAAGTTGAGTATGAGGTGTAGTTGAGCCAGCCCAGTGGCCGTAGTGTCTGAGGTGTAGCTCTGTAAATGGCTTTCGGCTGAAAGGAAAGATTTGGGTTTGGGCTATTCCTTTAAATCACATCATCGATCATCTTTCATGTCCCTCCTTGACATGGAGTCAGATCCTTGGAAAAAAATGAGGTTCCAAATCCTAAGGAGGGAAAACTACCTACTGAATTTCAAGTGCTTCTCAAAAGTTTGGTGACTGTATGTCACGAGTTCAAGCATGGGTCCAACAAGTGTGGGTGTTGGAGAACAGGCTCTGGTTCATAAAGGGCAGGTGAGTCCGTTGGCCCATAGGTTCCCAGTAATGAATGGTGAAAGTGGTCGTAGGATGCAACCTTTATGAGCAGGGTGGGTGGGAGGTGGATTTTTGGCTTAAGCTAAAGGACTTGGGCTCAGATATCCAGTTTCCTTCTTCCTGTGCATATCACTGCTTCCATGTTCCCCTGGCTCATTATAGAAGCACTCTGTAGCATGCCCTTCCAACAGCTTTGTCACCTCCTCCTCTTTGATCCTAGTGTAAAGTTGAAATTCCCAATTTATGGCATTGTAATCATTTTCACAGCAACAGCCTGAGACATCATAAAAACAAGATTTTGATGACTTCTTTGCAGGATGGAGTAAGAGGAGAAAGGAGAGCTATGTAGAAACTGTTTCCACACGCAATTTGCTTTGAGGACCAGGGAATACAGAAAAAAATGCTGATGTAGGAAGATTATTCTCCAATGGGTTCTATAAATGCTTTTATTTACTGGACCCAAAATGCAAATATATTGATAAGGACCAAGTCAACTTTTTAAAAAATAGATACTTGGCCATTGAAATGTATAGATACTCAGTTTTACATGGGTATTCAAGCAAATTGTCATATGAAACATGAACAAAAATATTTTTCTCATAATTGTGAGGTTAGAAATGACAAATGTTTGAAAGTTGAAGTTTTGCAAGGTTTTTGATTTTTTATCATTAAGCTTAATTTTAATTCACTTAAACATACCTCAGAAACCAGGTGGCAGTGCCCTGTGTCATCCTCACAGGCCTGAGATTTGAGGATGACTGTTCAAAGCTAGCCTAGGCACAAACATCCATGAGACTCTTATCTCCAGTTAACCACATACACACACTCAAAAAACCAAAAGAGTTCTACCCTTTAGCACAAAATCTAAGGGACAGCACCCAAGCCCTGAGTTCAAGCCCCAGGACTGGCATACACACTTGTACGTGCCTACACATGCATATATATACACACACATACACACACAAATTTCATAATAATTACTTGGTGGCTCATAGTCAAACTCTGGATTCACAGTGGCATATCATAAATCCATCTCACTACCCATTATTGTAACAGTCTTTTATTATTTGAGCCAATTTATATTTCTTTAATCTCAGAAATATCTTGTTGTACTGAGAAGTGTATTTGACATCTAACCACATTGTGTGCTGTAACATCCTCTCTGTGTGTACTTACAGTATTAGCCATGCTTTATGAGCTAGGAATTGTTCTTGTTCTCGAGTAATTCATTGTAAATCAAAATATAGAGGAGTTTCTGGGAAAGATGGGTCAGTAGACATAGGCTACAGATGGAAGGAAAATACTCTTTTTTTCTTTACTCAGAAATAGTCTATTGCTTCATTGCTATCTGTGAGAAATTGTCAAAATGGATTTGGGGGCAATACAATTAAAAAAGTTACTAGGAATTTATGTTGACATTCTGCTTTTACAGAAAAGGCATGGTATCTGACTGTACTTGGAGATTTTGTAGCATATGGTGCTCATGGAGAATTAACATGGTGCATATATAGTTATACTAGTATCTCATCTTTGTTACTTTTGGAAGTTTTTGATGACTAAAACAACCAACAATAATAGAGATTCAGAAAATAGTCTTGGTTTTGAGACATACTTTAGTCCAAATACTAGATAAACTTTCTTTTCTTTTCTTTTTTGTGCAAGTTCTGGGGTTGAACTCAGGGCTTGGGCACTGTCCTTGGGCTTTCTTTAAGGCTAGAATTTTACCACTTGAGCCACAGCTTACTTCCAGCCTTTTCTGTGTATGGTACCAAGGAATGGATCCCAGGGCTTCAGGCATGCTGGGTAAGCACTCTACCACTAGACCACTAGATAAACATTTTAAAAATAAGATACCAACATAATGAACCCAGCTGTGTTTTGGTTCATGTATTCTTGTATTTTCAACTTTTTTATTCAGTCTTAGGCTTGAACTCTGAGTCTGGGAGTTATCCCTGGGCCTTTTTGTGCTCAAATCTAGCACTACCAGTCGACCCACAGTGACACATCTAAGTTTTTCTGAGTAGTTTATTGGAGATAAGAATCTCACAGACTTTCTTGCCTGGGCTACATTTCAATTGTGATCATCAGATCTCAACCTCCTGAGTAGCTAGAATTAAGATGTGAGCCACAGGTACCTGGCTATTTTCAACTTTTTTTTTATTTATTTTTTAATTTTTAAAATTTTTAAAAATTTATTTTTTATTGTGATTAATAGAAGGGTTACATTATATTCACCAGATAAAAGGTGCATAACTTCACAAACATTGATACTCTTTCTTATGACATGGTCCCCATTTCCCTCCCACCCTCCCCCTGCCCTGTGCTGGGCCACAGTCCTTTTTCAACTTTTATATTATGTTTCAAACTGAATCTTGGAGATGGCAGATACATTATTTTTCAATTCTATATGTAAGTGTCTTTTGGTTGGTGAATGTACTCAGTCAGTATTTATAATTTTATTTATCTTTTTGTCTATTGGTAATTTTTTTCTAAGACAGAGTCCCAATATGTACCCTGGGCTGTCCCCAGTCTCTCTATCCTCTGGTCTCAGGCTCTTAAATTCTGCAAATATAAGTATATGCCACCACACTTGACTATTATTTATTAATTTAAATATTATTTCAGTGCTTACCTTTAAAATCAGTTTCTACTTATTTTTCTTTCAATCTTTTGGTTGAAAAGAACTCATTCTATTTTTACATTACTCTGCTAGTTTTAATATTTTAGGACTTCTCACATTTTTTTATCTTGATTTACTTTTCCAATTATGTATTTTTATAATTTACTTTTCCAATGATGTGTTTTTATAAAAATTATAATGAATTTTCAGATTACATATATTTATCAAAATACATATTTTCCTTTTAGTAATAAAATAATTTTACGTACTCTGATGTCTCTTGGTTTCTTTTATTTTTTAGAGATGTAATGTTTATACTGTCTAGATTTATAATCTTGAATTGTAGCTTTATTTTCTTTTAGAATTTGAACATGGCAATTTTCTTTAGCAAGGAACCTAACTCTTCATTCTTTCCTTATATTTGAAGATTTCTTGCCTTTTTTGCCGTTTTCCATTTGAATTATTGCTCCAAGAATATTTTAATATGGGCCTTTGAGTTGCAAACTTCTGCAGACTTGCATGTCTAAGACTTATTAAGCTTAGTTTATGAAAGAAAATTTGTATAATTATATTGTAGCAGATATAAAGATCTTTGAAAAATGCACTCTAAATACATTATTTTAGCTGGGCTTTGGTGGCTGATGCCTGTAATTCTAGATACTCAGGACTCTGAGATCTGAATATTATGCTTCTAAGTCAGCCGTGGCAGGAAAGCCCATGATACTTTTTATCACCAGTTAATCATAATAAAAAATCAGAAACTAAGGAGTGGCTCAAGTGGTAGAGCACCAGTCTTTAGTAAAAAAAACACAGAGACAGTACCTATGGCCTGAGTTTGAGCCCTGATTCCGGCACTAAATAAAATTTTAAAAATCACATAAACAAAACCATACTATTTAATTATAATTTCACTATTAAGAAATCTGAGTCACATTTTAATCTTTTGTATGATTCTGATATTTCTTTCTGGGTGTATTCAGAATTATTATTTTGCTAAAGTCTTTACATTTTGTGATGCTGTGACTCGATATAAGTTTTTCTTTATATGTGGTGGTGTGGGGATGGTACTAATTTGAGATTGTTCCTTTTCAAACTGAGAATTTCCCCAACAAAAGGTTATTTTTGACTCTAGAGATCTTAGTCTATAGACCGCTCATTGCAGGTAGAGATCCAGTTTCTATTCCTACCTGCTTTCTTTAACTTGCTTATGTCCTTAATTTTTTGTTCTTGGCTTTTCTGTTATTTAGGAAGTAGTTTTTGACTGTGACTCTCAAACATGATAGTTTATTTCCCTTTCGTGCAAATGGACAGTGGAAGGGCTGATAATGTGGCTCAAGTTTCTCAAATCTTACTGAGAAGATCCAGTTTACTATTTCATCTCTCTGTCAACTGTCGGATGTAGCCCAAGAAGGTAACACTACCTCCCAAGTGGCAGGAGGAAGACAAGAATGAAGAAGGGTTAGCAAAAGATATAATCCAGATGTGTCCTAGCAGAAGAATTCAAGATGATATGCCTCCAGACTTGCCTTAGCATCGAAGCCACAGATTAGCGGCACAGATTTACTAGTCTAGGCACACACTTAGCTAAAACTTCTATAGGGACCTAATATATTCCATTAGTCTCTAACATTTTCTACCTCCTTTCTACTTTTTCATTTTGCCTTCCTTATTTCTTTTGTTTCCTCCTCTCCTTCATTCATTCCTCCAATATTATTTAGTGCTTAGTTTAGTCGAGGGGCTATTTTAAAAGTTTTATAGTCCCAATATTTTAGCACATATTGCCATAATTTATCAGGGGGACAAGTATACATTTTCTCAGGAAGAAAAGTACAGGTGGGATGCAGAACTTATATTTATTGTGTGGAAACAGTTTACTGTTTTACAGAAAAAGAAACAGACCTAAGGAAACTATCAACTGTCTACTTCTGCAAGTTTCTAGGCAGTTATGGATATTAAACATTTATTCACTCACCATATATGTCAAGAATGGTATCAGATACTAGCAATTCTGTTATAAACAGAAACATCCACCATGCCCAAATAGAATGGAAATTGTAAGCTAGTAGCATAGCATATAGCAAGTGATGGGAAGAGTCTATGTACTCCAAGGTGATAGAGAGAGAGAAACTCCATGCTGTTCTCTCTAGACCACAATCTATCGCAGACAAAATAAAACAAAATTTTGTTTCTGTAGTGCTTCCCAATGTAGTAGGTAACTAAAAAGGAAGATCAGGAGCTTCTGTGACAGGTGTGAAAATAGAAGTAAAGGATCAATGTGACCAAAGCCTTAGGAACTTGGGAAAATAGAGAGGCGAAACTGTGATATTAATCTGTGAAGAACCTTAGACAAGATGGATCCTCTTGAAGTTTGTAACTGAATGAATGAATATATGATTTTACGAACAATATAGGACAAAAGATACATGGAAATAGGGAGAGACAACTGGTATACCCAGACACCTTTTTGACATCACTTTATCCAGAACTGGACTTCCATTTAGCTCAAGGTATAAGATAGCTGAAGGAAATCTAGACACTACACATTGTAGAAAGACACTCTTGTGTATTGCCTATAGTGCCTCCACTTTCATCTCAGTGACCAGAATGTAATCAAATTGACAAATATGAGATTATCTAGATATTGTGTAATTCACCAAGCATTAGCTATAGGAGAACCTCTCAACATGGGAACTGTGTAACACCATTTATATAGAATAGATCAGAGGTCCTCTGAGCTCATACAACCCAACATTTTCCTGAATGTTGTCAGCAGGTATTTTTTTTCCTAGGGGACATTGCAACATCATCATTCTCTATCAGAGGACTTATTAGAAGTATATAGCACAAAGTAATTTTAGAGATCAGTTTATTTTATCTATTTCCTCAGCAAGGATACGTATAAGAGAAAGAAGGCTCCCCTATGACCCAGCAATTACACTACTTGCCATTTACCCAACCATCCAGAAACAAGGGCATACTAAATCCACTAGCACAACAATGTTCATTGCAGCACTATTCAGCATAGCAAAGATATGGAACCAACCTAGATGTCCCTCAGTTGATGAGTGGATCAACAAGTTGTGGTATTTGTACACAATGGAATTCTATGCTGCTGTCAGAAAGAATGACATCAACCCATTTGTTAGGAAATGGAAAGACTTAGAAAAAATCATATTAAGTGAAGTAAGCCAGACTCAAAGGAACTTAGGCTCAATGGTTTCCCTCGTTTGTCATAATCAGTAGAAACCTTGAGCTCTACTAGCAGAGATCTGCAATAGAGCAAAATCTTGATACATAAGGCCATATAGTATGAAGCTAATTGAAAGGACCTCCAGGATATGGAAACAAAAGCCATATAACAAATGATTGTTGTCCTTAATGTACTATGTTGTCTCTCATCTCCTTTGCTGTCCCTTGGTTATGTCATATTGTTACAGTATCTCACTTTGTTATCTGATATATTGAATTTATTTGTATTTGGTTATTTGAAATTTGATAGGGAAGGGGGGAAAACCAAGATGGATGGGGGGGTGGGAGGGAGGGTAATGGGTACGAAGACATGTGAAAGGGTATCAATGTATGTGAATTAATGCACCTTCTATCTGGCAAATATCATGTAACCCTTTTACTAATTACAATAAAAAATTTAAAAAAAAGAGAAAGAAGGATGGGAAGAAGGGAAGGAGATGGGAGTTAAACAAGGTTTCTGTTTTAAGAGTTTATATTGCTAGTGATCTTCATTTTATCAAGTTCATAGAGCTTAGGAAAGATCAGAAATCCTATGTGAAAGTGTACTTGAAACTCTGTATTACAGGTAATTTTTATCTGATGTATTTTACAGAGGTTTGGAGAGAAAGAACATGCAGTTTGGAAAAGGATATTGAACTTGGATTCATGCAGTATGAATTTTGCTGCTGTGTGTGTGTTTTGGTCTGTCTGTCTGTGTCTGGTTTTTTTATGTGTGTGTGTGTGTGTGTGTGTGTGTGTGTGTGTGTGTGTGTGTGCACGCGTGTGTGTGCGCACCAGTTCTGGAACTTGCACTCAGAGCCTGAGTACTGTCCTTGGATATTTCTCAAGGCTAGAGCTCTACGACTTGGAGCCACAGCACCACTTTCGGCTTTTCTGTGTATGTGGTACTGAGGAATTGAACCTGGGTCTTCATGCATGCTAGCCATGCATGCTACCACTAGGCCAAACTCCTGGCTCCCTGTCTGTGGTTTTCAAACCAGTCCTAGGGCTTGCACACTGGGCCTGGGCACTGTCCTTGACTTTTTGTGCTCAAAACTAGAGCTCTACTATGTGAGCTGTATCTCCACTCTGGTTTTTTATGGTTAATTGGAGACAAAAGTCTCATAGATTTTCCTGCTCAGACTGGCTTTGAACCAGGATCCTCGGATCTCAGCCTCTTGTCTTACTTTTTAGATAAGGCTGGTCTTGAGCTAGAAATCCTCCTGCTTCTATCTCCCAAGTGCTGGAATTACAGAAATGAACTACACACAACTCTACATGAATTTTAATTTAAATCTTGTTACTTGCCAACTCGATGAGGTCTGTCAAATTATGTAATACCTCTGAGTTTCAGTTCCTTTATCTACAAAAAATAATTATAAAGTACTAATTATAAGGTTGTCATATCACATAAACATTTAGAGTATGATATATGTGGGAGCAGAAAATATAACAGTTTTAAGAGCAACTGTAGGTATGTGACATTGTTGAGTCTATTCACTTCCTTCTTCCTAGCATTTTCAGTACCTCTCTCATAAACCTTCTATTCTATGTGGCTGTGGTCTCTCATGGACCCCTAACTTTGCCTTCTGCACTGCCACATCTGTGTGCACTGATTTCAATTGTGAGAACCTTCTAGAACTATGAATATTGTTACCACAAAAATTTTATGATCCCTGACTACATTTGGTCATCAATATTGCTTACTGATTCCAGGTGTTACTCTCTCTGGTTCTTTGGAGTGTATTTAAAGAGAAAATCCTCCATGTTTTGAAAATATGACTCCCCTTTCTGTGCTATCTTTCTATTAGCTGTTCCTTATTAAGCAAGTTGACAAAGAAACTAGATGCCTTAATTCTGCCAGCATTTATCCTACAGATATTACTTTCTTTGAGTCCATCTTTTTCTCCTTCCTTATTAATGGGGAATGGGGTTTTCGTGTAACAGCCAATGGCTACTCATTTGTTTAGGGAGTCAGTTCCTGTTTGTCCTCTCAAGATAAGCACTTCATTTATTACCTGTTCCTTCTGTATCTTGAAGCTTTTCCTTTCCATTATCTCTCTCCTTTGTGCATTTAAACATTCTTTCTTCTCTCTACTTCTTATGAATAAAATCTTTCTGAAGTCAGTTTATTTTTCCAGCTGTATATTTTACAAAAATTCAATTGTCCAAAGCCATGCATATGACAAAACTCAGTGTCAGTGGGTGAACTACTTGTTCCCAGTAGAGGCGCATGCGATGTTATGCCCCCAATGCGTAATTCTACTAACAACCCACCATACTTCTTTATTGCCACGAGCTTTTTTTATTACTAGATTTTTGGCAGAGTTGTCTATATTTTGTATTTGTATTGCTAGACATTTTTTCCCTTTTGAATTAGTTTTTAAATCCTGGTCTCTGCCCTCATCACTCTAATCAAACTACCCTTCTCAAAGCCACCAGCTATGTTCTCATTGCTAAACTCAAAGGGTGTTTTTCAGTTACAATACTTAGCTTTTGCCAGCGTACCAAAAGAACTAATCTTATAGAAGTGGAAAATAAAATGGTAATTTTATTTTAGAGAGCACTAAGGAAGTAGAGATGAGGAAGGGTGACCAATGGGTACCAAGTAACAGAGCAGTAAGTTCTCTGTGCTGTTGAACAGTAGGATGATTATAGATTGTATGTTTCTAGCTAGTTGAAAGAATTTTAAAATGTTTTAACCACAAAGAGATGATGAATAAAGAGGAAACTATGTTCATCCTATTTTAAATATTATACAATGTATATACGTACCCAAATGCCATATTATAATCTTAGTAAATATAATTTTTATGCACTTCTGTATATATTAAATAAAAAGGAAAAAAATTAAAATGAAAGGAAAGGAAAAAGAAACTACTTGCTAGAAAATTTTCCTCACTGCCCATGACTTCCCCCCATTTCCCATCTCCCTTACTGTCTATGCCCACTGACCTTGTGGACTTAAACATTGTTGTTATTTTATTTTATGTCCATTCTCTCCTCATTTTACATATCTTATCCTTGGTTTCACCTACATCCAACCCCCCCCCCCCCCCCGTTATGTGCTACAGGCCGGTAGAAAGTTTGAAATGCAACCTAGATGTGCCAAAGTATAGCTAGTAACATTTTAATAAGGGAACACAATTGGGTCAGTCTATTTTCCTCTAGTCTTGCTGTTGATGGAGAAAAAGTGAGGAAATTAATTAAATTAACTTATTATCTCTTTTATTTCTAATGCCTTTTTCACATAAATATTAATCCAACCCAATTTTCCTTTTAAAGTGATTACTTTGCTCTCATGGAGACTATGTTTCTAAACACTGTCTGCCTCCCAAGATAGAATTTGGATGTTAGATATGTGCAAATCTCCTATCAATGGAAACATGAGTGTATAACTGGTATATTGACCAATCTGGCTTCAGTAGGATGAAACTGAAAATACCTTTATTCTTTCTTACCTGTAGTCTACTCAAATACATTTCTACTCACTGGGAGAATTCTGAAGCAGGACTCATTTTCTTGATAATATAATAAAATATACCATTTAATTAATTAATCATATAGCACCTGTTGGGAGCCAGAGTAGAATCAAATTGTACCTTGATTTGCATCAGACCATGGCTTTATTGTCCTATTGTTTTATGGCCTTATTCTGTTTAAATTACCTGAGATTTACCATATGAATGTAACAGTTGGAAGTTCCCTGGTTTCAAGAAGGGATATAAGCTGGAGTTGACAATAAACGAGGCAGTCTTTACTCGGGCTGCAGACATCCCAGGCCCGGTGTGTCTGTCTCTCTTCTATTTTTTCCTAGTCCTTGCCCCCTATTTCAGAACCCCAATCTGCGAACCCTGGTTTGCTGCCGGCTGGCCCCGGCAGCACCAAACTAATTTTTTTCTCCCCAACTTCAGTTGTATCTGCTTAGAATTAGTCAGGAAGAAAGGAATAGGTTTTCTTCTGTTTTTCATTTATTGACTAGATGATTTTGAAGTCCCTTAAAAGAGGAAAAGGGTTAAAAAAGATGTTATATCAAATTAATTTTTAAAAAATCCAGTGTTGATGTTCTCCGATTATGAGAAGAAAGATATCAAAAGCTATTTTTTTAAATCTGTCTATGCTCTTCAGTGGGAGTATTTTTAGAGATGTCTCTGTGAGTGGGTATTTCAAGCTTGTTTTTCTCTGAACTTCTCACATCCTGTAGCAGCCATAAGTGACTCCTCATCTTTTTACTGTTGTATTTCCTGTGATCTACCATGATCTTAAATACTACCTCTTACTTTTCCTGCTACTCCTCCTTGGGAATTTTTTATTTTTTTGAATCAGAAATGTGCTTTAAAAAAAATAGATGAGTTGGGCGTGGTGGCTCTTGCCTGTAATCCTAGCTACTCAGGAGGTTGAGATCTGAGGATTGCAGTTCAAAGCCAGCCTGGGCACTAAAGATCCTGAGACTCTGATCTCAAATTAACCCCTAGAAAACCAGAAGTGGCACTGTGGCTCCAGGGGTAGGGTGGTAGCCTTGAGCTGAAGAGCTCAGGGACATTGCCCAGGCCCTGGGATAGGGTGGTAGCATTCAGCTGAGGAGCTCAGGGACAGCACCCAGGACCAGAATGCTAAGTAAGCATTCTACCACTAGGATAAACTCCCGGCCCAGTATTTCTGTAACTTTGACAAAGTGGCCTACCTGTCCACTTTCTTGTGAGATTATGCTTTATAAAAGAGCAGTGCTAATTTGGTATAGTATATATCTAATCCAGCTTCTCAGCCTCCACAATGTCTCAAGTGATATGTAATCTCCTGTTCTGTCCTCTGCAAAAAAAAAAAATCTGTTAGATCACTTTAGCCAGAACCTCCTTCAAAAGTTGTTGAATATGAGGTTTTTCCTTGAGTTTAGGGGCTGAAGTCTAGGTACTATGGTGTTGTTGGCATGTTTTTTTTGAGAAGTGATGGAATCTGTAGGAGTCAGGACCTCCTTGGCAGAAGTTGGTCACTGAGTACATGACTTTAAATGGTCCTTTCCTTTCTCTTTCTGCTTCCTGGGTACAATGAGGTGAGTAACTTGCACCATCACAAACTCTTGTCATCATGATACTCTATTGCAACAGATTGAGGTGTCTGAAACTGTGAGCCAAAGTAAATCTTTCCTCCTTTTTAGCTATTCTCTGAGGTATTTGCCTCCATGACAAAAAGGCTGACTGACATGTCACTGATGTGTTTTCTTAAAAAAATCTTCCATCTGACTTCTGCCTGGTTTCTTGGATATATATTCTACTTGTTCAGAGTTGAATACAATCTCTGTCACTACAAGACCCCTTTGTGGTGGTTCTTGAACCTATTATGGTGGCCTTAATGAGGTCTCCATTCCTATGCATTAACCAGTATTGTTAATGTTTTTCTTTGATAACTAGAATGCCCTAGTTATCTTTTGCTTATATTCATTTTACTTGGGGTTATGATGTCAGTCTGTCAGCTTAAAACTTTTCATGTTTTGGTCTTTTGGAAACCACATAAAATATACTACTAAATTCAAACCTTGGGCTTTGCTGAAGGGTAGCTTAACAGGTGTGGATCTGTGACTTATTTCTATTTGGGATCACAGGATTGCTCATATTCCAGGCAAATTATCATAATTGCATTAGGGAAGGGTAAGACTCTTGTCTTCTCTTTAAAACAAGGGTGGAGAGCTTCTAAAAGAAACATGTACACTTTTTCACAGAAGAAACTTCACGAAAAATAGGATGAGAATCCAGATATGAATTCCTTAAAGCCATCTGTGCTCATGGCTCCCCTTGGAATGCCTCCTGCCTCCTCAGGGACAGCAGGATTCCTATAGTTACCATTTTAGGGAATGCCAACCATATACTTTTCCTTTAACATGTCTGCCAAAACTCTGACAGAGAATGTCATCTTTAACTTTCCATTTCACACATCCGTTCATTCCCCCAGGAGGAGAACCTACATCTCTTATTAGCTTGAGGAGATGTCTGTATTACCAAGAGGGGTTGGGAAGTGATAATGGCTAGATTGACCTCTTTATTTGCCATTCTATTAATTAGGCAACTATCTACAGCATGTGGCTGTAGACAGTGCACTGTACATAGCATTTCTCCCTCATTTTGATTCTATAGACCAAATGGTCTGCTTCTGTTAAGTTCCCCCCCAATCTCCACTGGGACTCAGCTGCCATTCCACAGGGCATGGAGCGCAAATTAGTTATTCAAGCTCCATTGGCAAACAGTGAGAACACAGTGCAATCTGTTATGCTGTCTAAATATCAGTGGTACAAACAATGACTTAAACATGATTATAGTTATTTCATGCTACCATTTAATTTCATGATAAAATGTTTACGTATTTGCTTATCCCTTTGCCAGTTTTTATAAGATCATGCCACACAAATGACTTGAATTGCTTGAAATCAGATATTCATCGGTAAGTTGCCTAACATGCACACCAAACATGGGAGGTACATATACATTAGAAAGGCAGAATGACCCACAGCAGAACTATGTTGTGTTTTCTTTAGAAAAAATGCTACAAAGCAAGGACTGTTTAAGGAGGATGTTTCCTGAAGGGGTGCAAAGGTGGTCAGGAGGGAGGGGAAATACTCATTAAAAACATTTCTTCAAGGGTGTCTGAGACCTCCACAGGTACAAAGATGATACAAAGGAAGAGGGGGGGAAGTGCATTCTAATCTAATGGAACTAAGGGTATCGCCAAGCTGTCAATTCACTGAGCTATGGATGTCGGGAACAGAATGGAGCCTTTCAATTCTGCTGCCTCCTCCCTGGGGTTAGAGACTGGTTGCCATGGATATCCTTAGTTCCTGCAGCTAATGGGAGGGAGTTCTGTAGTTTGGTATCCTGGGGACCCACCAGGGCAAAACATGAAATAGAGGCTAGTGGGTGTGGTGGTGGAGACTGAAAACCAGAGGTCACTGGGTCTGTTTCCAGCAGAGTAAAAGCAGATCTTATTTCAAGTCACATTCATTTGACAATCTATATTTTCTACAAAACAAAACAAAAAAAGACCCCTCAAGACCATTTTGTCTCCCCTGTACAGAGCAAAGATAATCTTCATCTTAAAATGGCTGTGATCAGAGCCCTAAGTAGTGTATATTATAATTAGACGCACAATGAGGGTGCAGAAAAGGAGTTTTTTTGTCTTTTTCTTTTCTTTTTGGAAGGAGGGAAGGGGAAAATAATTTTAGTTGGGCTTGGATGTTTGATGGTTTAAAAGTGTCACAGATACACAGAGTAAATAGGATGAAAAAATAAAGTTTCTGTTTAATTAAAAAAAAAGTTTATCTAATACCTTGCCTCTTGTTTCTTTCCAATACTCAGTGCAATGTCAGCCTTTTTCTCTCCTCCTTGTGACTGCTATTCACTCTGCCTTCGTTTTTAACCAGGTCACAGTGAAAACACTTCCCCTCTTTGTAATCTTTTAGAGAATTTTCCTCTCTGGCTGGATAATCAAGTACTTCAAAGTCAAGTTCTTGGACAGTGCTGGCTAATCCTGATAAGCGGGTAAAATGTGTCTCTGCCCTGACTTTGTGAACTTCTCAACAGAGCACCGAAATGACATTGAGGTCATAGTTAGATGATTTCAGGGAGTGAAGTGTTTGGTAGTAGCTGTGCAAGATGGCTTTATCTTCATTTTTCTTTGGATTTGTCTGAGGGAGTTACTTTAATGCAGATTAAATAAATCTTAATCACCACTGCTGTCTGCCAAGGTTGGAGATGAGGACTGTTTGCAGTGTTAAATATGTGACTTACATTTGAAAGTATCCTGTGGTCTTTGGTGGGCGTTTATTTTGTGGCTGGTTGGGGAGGGCAACAGAGGTCATTTGACCTCTGCTGATCTCGGAATCCCAAGAATAGAATTGCAGCTTTTAATTATATCAGTCTCATGGAGAACAGAGACTTCGATACATTTCCTTGTGGAACACACTGAAGGAAGTTCAGTGATTATGAAGTTGCTTACCAGACTCAAGACAGCATGCATTGGCTAAGGAAGGCATCAGAGTTCTGCCAGGCTGCTTCTCCCATGTCCTGTTATTCTTCTCTTGTGTACTCATTTCTTCTTATGGACCCATCAAAAAAAATTACATCTCCCTTAATGATCTAAACCATCAGACATTAAAATAAACACACGATTATTTCAACAAACAAATTTCTCCTACTACCTCCTCCAGATCAAGTTCACATGTAGTTATCCAAAATTTTTGAAACAACTCTGTGGCCATCTTTAATCCAAGACATTCCAAGTTTCTTTGTATCATGTACTATCCAATGAATAGGAAAGCATAATTTGATTTAAAGTAGGCCTTATAGGAAATGGACCTTCAGGTTCCTCAGTTGCCAATAGCAAGAGCTTCTCATTCCTATTTTTGGAAGAAAAAGAAATAAATTATCTGCTTAGTTGTGTAACAGCTAGAGAATTAAAAGATAATGGTGGGGACAAAAACATGAGAAAGAGTAGCAATGTTTGTGAACTAATGCACCTTCTATCTGGCGAATATAATGTAATCCTTCTATTAATTACAATAAAATTAATAAAAAATTAATATATATAAAAAAGATAACCAACCTAGATGCCCCTCAGTTGATGAGTGGATCAACAAGATGTGGTATTTATATACAATGGAATTCTATGCTGCTGTCAGAAAGAACGATATTCTTCCATTTGTAAGGAAATGAAAGACTTAGGAAAAAAATCATATTAAGTGAAGTAAGTCAGACTCAAAGGAACATAAGCTCAGTGGTTTCCCTCATTTGTCATAATCAGTAGAAACCTTGGGCTCTCCTAGTAGAGGTTTACAATAGAGTTAAACCTAGATACATAAGGCCATATAGTATGATGCTAAATGAAAGAACATCCAGGATATAGAAACAACCATATAATGAGTGATTGTTGTCCTTAAGGTACTATGTTATCTCTCAACTCTTTTGCTGTCTCTTGGTTATCTCATATGGTTACAGTATTTTACCTTGTTATCTGATATATTGTATATATATTTATTTAGTTATTTGAAATAAGATAGGGAAGGGGGGAAACAAGATGAGGGGTGGGGGTGGGGGAGAAAGGGTATCAATGTTTGTGAAGTAATGTATCTTCTATCTGGTGAACATAATGTAACCCTTCTATTAATTACAATAAAATATATGTAAAAAAGATAATGGATTTTAGGGGCTAAGTATGATATACTTGCTATTCATCCCAGCCATTAAGGAGGCAGAAGTAAGAGGACCATAGTTTGATGCCAAGCTGGACAGTTAGCATGAGACCGTCTCCAAAAACAAAGGAAAAGAAAAATGACTGGGGGACATGCTCACGTGATATAGTACTTGCTTGGCCTTGAGTTCAAACTTCAGCACTGCAAAAGAGAGGAAAAGAAGAAACAAAATATTTTAGACTTTAATCCTGGGAATGTCACTGATGATAGTATAAATTGCTACATATTTTCTGTTAGGTATTCTTACAATATTTGTTATAAAGTCCCTCAATCTTCAGAAATTTATCCCAAGGTAATAAATAATGGTGTGGAAAATATTTAGTTCTAGTTCTAGTTCTCTTTAATAGTATCAAACTCTTGGGAAAAACACAAATGTCCAAAATTAGAAATTGGCATATTTATGCAATAGAATATTGTATAACAAGTGAATGACATGATATACATATGTTTCTCTTTGAAAGTAAAGGTGTTTTTTTTAAATGCTTTGTTATTTTGAACTGTGTTGTCTAGCTTTTCATCACTGACAAAATATCTGAGGTAAACAATTTAAAAAGAGGAAAGCTTCATTTGGAACTTCACTGCTAGTCTCTGTTGCTCTGGGCTTGTGGTAGCACAATGTGTCATAGTAATGCTATGTGGTGGAGAAGGATCATTCACTTTACAGCAGTGGTGGTTGGGAGAGAGTAGAAAAATTATGGATTTAATTTTATTTAAGTTTTATCTGAAGAGAATTTATGAGAAGAATTTTAGAGGAAAGTGTAGTTAAAAGGCTAATTTCCAAAGCTGACATACTTCTATAGGACTATATAAACACTTATAGCACAAAATAAGTTTGCATTAACGAGAATGCATTTCATTTTTATTTAGGTGAATATAATTCAAGATACATTTATTTCTCTATATGCATATATATATAATTGGTGTTCATTTTACACGTTCAAAATACGTAATTGGATATATGAGCAACTATTTCCCATGTTTAACGTGAGGAGAAATACATTTCCCAAAGCTGTAGGTATTCTCAGCTTTTTCATGAACAACCACAAAAGTTTAGCAGCAAAACAGAAGATAGCATACTGGATTTGATTTTCAGTAAATAAAAAGTTTCATGTAACAAAGTGTATGCACAGTATTAATATCCACTTGGTAAATGTTATAAGACCTTCAGATGATATGCTATACTTCACATTGTTGATTTTAGGGTTTGTCTTCATTTGAGAGCAAACATATTAGACGGAATTTAACTAATATAAATATACTCTATTTCTAAAGCAAAATGGTAGTTAACGACCACCATCTGTTAACATTTACCCATGTCAACTGACAGATCACTGAAGTGTTAAACTACCCAGAATAATTTTTGTTTCTAATGATACAATTTCCTCTTCTCTCTAGATGTTTGTCATTTGAGCATTTACAACTATTGTAGTATGAGCCACTGGCACCTGGCTTCCAACTATTGCTTTTTCATAATCATTCCCACCTTCCCAGTCACTAATTTGTTAAAAATGTAACTCTTTTATTTAGACACCGGTGACTTATACCAGTAATTCTAGCTACTTTATGAGGCTGATCAGGATCTGAGCATTGAGGTTCAAAGCCAGCCAGAGCAGGAAAGTTCATGAATCTACAATCAAGTGGTAGAGTGGCATCCTTGAAAAAGCTAAGGGCCAAGTTCAAACCTTAGTACTGTCACACACACACACACACATACACACACACACACACACACACACACACACACACACACACACACACACTCGATAGTCTACAAACCTCTGAAACATGTTTTTTCCTAAGCTTTTTGGATAAACGTATTCAACCTGGATGATTAAAACTGAAAAACTGTAGGAGTGGATGAGAATACTTCAGAGAAAATATAAAATAAGAAAAGAATGCTCAATTCTGGGCTTGAGACAACCAACATTACTTGTTAGAAGAGAGGAATGTAGCAAGGAAAGTAAGTAGCAACAGCCAGAAAGAGACAGGAAGAAAGCCAAGTCATGTTTCTCACTTCTATAGAATTTCCTTCCAATTCTTATCACTTGTATCACTGATAAAAATGACAAACCTCACAAAAACATTTCTTCACATAACAGACTGCAGTTTCTTGATAATCCAATTGCTTGATTGCCCAATCTACCTTAAATTATCCTTCTACAGGAGAAATACTAATAGATTATATCTGATCATGGAATTTTTAATGCTTTTACTATATTCATTGCATTAGATTATTTTTTGTAATAGTATGCAGGATAGATTGAATTTTATTTGTTTCTTTGTGTTGGTACTGGGGCTTGAACTCAGAGACTGGATGCTGTCTCTGAGTTTTCTTTGCTTAAGGCCAGTGCTCTATGCCTTGAGCCACTGTCCACTTGTGATTTTGTTGGTTATCTGGAGATGAGTCTCACAATGTTTTCTGCCCAGGCTAGCTTCAAACCATGATCCTCAGATCTCAGTCTCCTTAGTAACTGGAATTAGATGTGAGCCTCCAGTGACCAGCTTCTATTTATTTATTTATTTATTTATCTATCTATCTATCTATCTATCTATTTATTTATTTTTGGAGGAGGGGGGCAGGGAATGGGAGAGATTTATATTTTCTTATTTCAAACCACAATAACTAATTCATGTTACAGTATTCCGTGATTCCATGAAAATCTGAACATGTGCTTTGTGTTAGATTTGTATAATTTGTTTGCTTTTCTAATGTCAATTCTTTCCATACAGACCAACACATAGTTATTGCAAATCATTATGTAATAGACAGTTCATAGGATAAAGAGTATGGCTGGTAACCTGTGTTTCTCTATGTCTGATATTTCCTACTTGTTTTGGATAGGATATGCCTATGAAAAATAAAATAATAAAATGTATATATATAATATAAATTAGGTCATATTTGCATATATGTACATAATATGTAATACCATTATATATAATATATACATGTATATCTTCATTTTATTTGTCTATTTGCCATCTACTATCTATATAGAAGAATTTTTTGAGGCTAAAACTCAGAAAAAATCAGATGAATGGCTCAGTGTAGTTCCTCATAACTAATAGCTTTCTCAGGATCTGCAGTTAGCCTGGATTTGAAATTGGATTTGAAATTGTCCATTTGCCAACTTTCTTAGTTCTTTTGCATTTTCCATGGATGATGTGAATTTTAAAAAAATGTTGACCACAGAGATTATTATGAAATAACATAGGCACATCATTTAAAATAGTGCAAGGAAGTATCCACAAGTACTCAATAAATAATATTTTGTGTTGGGGGCTGAGTAACGCCATGTCTAATAACTTTTTGCTGAGACAAGGAGAGGCATAAGAGGCAGGGCACAAGACTCGATTACCATTGGTTACAAATGTGTTATTGTTTATCACTCTCTGCTGGGACCTAGAGTGAAGGTATATTAGCTGGAGGGACTTCCTCAAGAGGGGGGTTTATTGGAGCGAGAGATTTTCCTGCCTTGATGAAGCTGCGGCGTCTCTGTTTGTGCCCTGGGGAAGGAAGGCTGAGTGCGGGAGGAGAGTGGGCCCTCTTCTCTCCTGGCTTGTCCTGGTCGGGGCATGTTTTTCCCCATCCCTCCTACTAGTTGAGAGGGACTGGGGTCGAAGGACCCCGACAAGTTTGCATATTTTCTCAATGATTTAAGGTCTTTCTCACCAAAGGCTAGATCATTTTTCTTCTCTCTTTGGCAGTATTGAGGATTGAACTCAGGGTCTTGTGCTTGTTAGGTACGTATTTTACCATTGAGGGCTCTATCTCCAACCATTCAATGACTAGATCTTAAAATCCTTACTAGAAGGGGCTGGGTGTTTGGCCTAGTGGTAGAGTGCTTGCCTAGCATGCATGAAGACCTGGGTTCAATTCCTTGGTACCACATGCATAGAAAAAAGCTGGAAGTGGTGCTGAGGCTCAAGTAGTAGAGCTCTAACCTTGAGAAAGTCCAAGGACAGTGCTCAGGCCCTGAGCTAAAGCCCAGGACTGGCAAAAAAAAAAAATCCTTACTAGAAAAGAACAAGTCATGCTCTTTCATGATTCACATGCTCAAAAATGTTTGTAATTTAGGATTATCATTCCACATAGTGATTTTCATGATATAAAATGGAAACAAAAGCATATCTCACCATCTCCCTAATGGATGTCCTCAGTCCTTTGTGGCTCATGTGGACTGATGCCCAGTGATTCTGAGCATTCCTCAGACAGTCCAGATAACTCTTCTTGAGTGTTGGCACACTTCTGCTCTAAACATTTTGTTGATTTCTTACCATTTAGTTATGATTATTTCTCAACCAGTAAACTTGGCTTCTTACTACAGAACACAAGTTCTTTCTATTTGAAGAATGTTTACTACTACTAATACTATTAGTGAACAAATGGGTTAGATTTTGAAAAGAAAATAGGCTGTGTAACTTTTGAAAATTAAGTTGAATGCTTTGGAAAGACTTGACATAATGCCTAAAAGTTGTCACATTAATTGAAGAATGGAACAGAAATAGATAGGGAAATATATTTCCTCTTTAATAAATGCAAATCAGAATCATACATCCTGGATAATAGGTATGATTTATGTGGCTCAGTTATATCTCTATTTGGTAGACATGTCACTAAATGTGACTCACTCCTGCAATCCTAGCTACTCAGGAGGCTAAGATCTGGAGAACCATCATTTGAAATCAGCGTGCAAAGAAAAGTGGATGAGATTCTAATTCCCAAATAACCAGGGTTGGAAGCATGGCATAAAAGGTAATGTGCCCAGCACCACAACAAAACAAACCAATAAACCAACAAACAACACAACAAAACAAAAAAGAAAAACAGCAGGAGCAAGATCTTGCTTCAAAAATTGAAAGATTTCTATATGTGTGCTTCAAGTTGAAATGAAACATTAAGGTTCTAGGCATCACTTTTATGTGACCCCGGTTTTGATCAACTAGTCATCCTGAATGTGAGAGAATAAGAGATCTCATAAAGCACTTATATTTATTAAGCTGAAAGGGAGCTGAGCATCCACTAAATTTTGGATTTCTGCTTAATTCCTGGCTAAGCTTATGATTTTGAGCACTTTCTCCAGATCCTGAGACTTTCAGTGGTAAAAGATACTTTTTTTTTCTCTTTTCAAATTGTATTTTATTGTTAGGGTGTTGCATAGAGGGGTTACAGTTAACATTCATCAGGTAGTTGGGTATATAACTTCTTAAACATTGATACCCCTTTCTATGTTTTTCTCCTACTTTCTCTCCCCTCACCCCCCAATCATCTTGTTTTTCCCCTCCCCTCCCTATTTCAAATAAACAAACATATATATTATATACCAGGTAGCAAAATCAGATACTGTAAGAGTATGTGATAAACATAAGGGGGAAAAAAAAGAAAAATAATTTCACATAGTACATTAAGAACAACAATCACAAAGGTAAACCTCTTGTTTCCATATTCTATAGTTCATTTTGCTTAGCCTCATCCTATATGGTCATATGCACATGGCTTTTGCATTATTGTGATCCTCTGCTAGGAGAATCCTAGAGGTATACTAATTATTATTATTAAAATTATTTATTTTGGGTTGTGGGACTTGAACTCTGCCTCTGGGTGTTGTCCATGAGCTTTTTAGCCACAGCACCACTTCCAATTTTCTGGTGGTTTATTTGAGATAAGAGTCTCACAGACTTTAGTGACTGGGCTGGCTTTGAATTGCAATCCTCAGATCTCAACCTCCTGAGTAGCTAGGATTACAGGCGTGAGCCACCATGCCCAACTATACTAATTATTATAAATGAGAGAAATCATGGAGCCTTTGTTGTTTTGGGCCTGGCTTACTTAATATCAGTCTTTCTATTTCTTTATGAATGAGGCACTGTCATTCTTTTTGATGGCAGCATAGAATTCCATTGGGTATGAATGCCACATCTTCTTGATCCATTCATCTACTTAGGGTCATCTGGGTTGGTTCCATATCTTAGCTATGGTAAATAGTACTGCAATTAACATGGTTGTGCTGGTAGCTTTAGTAGACCTTGTTTCTGGACATTTGGGTAAATGTCCAGGAGTGGGATTTCTGGGTCACAGGGGAACTCTATGTTTAGTTATTTGAGGAATTGCCATACTTCTTTCCATAGTGGTTGAACGAGTTTATACTCCCACCAACAGTCTTATTCCTTCTTGCAAAGTTTTCAGGGTGTCTTTTTTTACCTCAAGGGCTTTGATCCATTTGGAAATAATTTTGGTGCATGGTGACATAGAAGGATCCAACCTCAGTTTTCTACAAGTGTTTAACCAATTCTGCCAGTACCATTTGTTGAAGAAGCTGTCTTTTTTCCTTCCTTTTTTTTTTTTTGGCTTTCTCATTGAAGATAAGGTGGCCATAGGTCTGTGGGTTAATTTCTTGGTCTTCAATTGTATTCCATTGGTTCTCAGGCCTGTTCTAGTGCCAGTACCAACCTATTTTTATTATTATAGCTCTGTAATAGAGTCTGAAATTTGGCATTGATATTCCTTCAGTGCTTTTCTTTCTGCTAAGGATTGTCTTTTGCTATATGGGGTCTTTTATTTTTCTATATGAATTTTTGGATTGCTTCCTCTCTTTCCTTAAAGAATGACTTTGGGATACTGGTGGGTTATGGCATTGAATTTGTAGATAGCCTTTGGCAGGACTGTCATTTTCATGATGTGAATCCTCCCAATTCAGGAGCATGGAAGTTTTTTTCCACTTCCTTATTTCTGCTTTAATTTCCTTTTTCAGGTTTTTCATAATAGAGGCCCTTTACTTCCTTGGTTAAGTTAATTTCTAAGCATTTTTTTGAGGCTATTGCAAAAGGATGAGTTTTGTTATTTAAAAAATAATATGTGTGAAAAAAATAATATGTGTAATGGCCAAGAGTTTGTCTTAGTGGTAGAGTGCTTGTCTAGCATGCACAAAGACCTGGGTTCGATTCCTCAGTGCCACATATGTAGAAAAAACCCAGAAGTGGTGCTGTGGCTCAAGTAGTAGTGCTCTAGCCTTAAGAAAGCCCAAGGACAGTGCTCAGTACCTGAGTTCAAGGCCCAGAACTGGCAAAAAAATAATAATGCAGGTTCCCATGACTATAATTCTAGCTACTTAGGAGGCTGAGAGCTGAGGATCTCAGTTCAAAGCCAGACTGGCTGGGCACTAAAGTATGTGAGACTCTTATCTTCAATTGACCACCAGAAAACCAGAAGTGGTGCTGTGATCAAGTGATAGCCTTGAGCTGACGAGCTTAGGGACAGTCCCCAGGCCCAGAGTTCAAGCCCCACAACCACCACCATCAACAACAATAAACTAATAATAATCAATGTGAAATGCACAGTAGCACTTCTGGAAGCAAGTGCTTAGTACATGTGGTTTTCTACAATCTGATGACTACCATTTTATTTTTGAACATGGCCTTTCCTTAATGTTAGACCTACATTTCCAATAACACCTTTTAAAGAAATCTTTACTAGTCTCTTAGACTAAGTCTCAAATATCTATCACAGCTTCATTTTTTGTGTCTTTTCATTCATTCTGATAGCAAACTGAAAAACAGTTAACTTTTTTCATTTTTTTACTGTAATGTATAAAAGGGTCATAGTTACACTGGTGAGGTAGTAGGTACATTACTTCTCACACATTGATACCCCTTCTCATGTTTCCCTTCTCCACCCCCTCCCAGTCATCTTGTTTTCCCCCTTCCCTTTCCCATTTCAAATAAATATATATACAATATAACAGGTAACAAAGTCAGATACTGTAACTATATGAGATTAACCAAAGGGCAACAAAAGAGAAGAGAAATAACATAGTACATTAAGAACAATAATCACACAATATAAAGCTCTTGTGAAACAAAGTTAACATTTCCATTTTAGAAATGACCCTACCTCATTTCCTACATAAATCCTCCATCTTTTATTTTTTCTAATTTGCCAGGTTTATTTTTCTTACTATTATCTATTTAAAAGTAAATTTAACTGAAAGAGATTTCTATTTATTTCAATGGTATCCATAGTTATTCATTTGAGCCAAAACTTATTTTTTCATTGTACATTCTAGTTTTCTCTTCTTCTCTGATATCTGATACCCATGTTGTTTTTCCAAGACACAGATTTGATTTGCTAATATATACACACACACACCTTACCATAGCATCCAAGTTGGGACTCTTAGCTTTTCATAAATGCCCTTTGTAGTTCTGTTGGAACTATTTTTTTTACTTTTTTCATATACCTTTTATTGTAATTAATAGAAGGGTTACATGATATTTGCCAGATAGATGGTGCATTAATTCCCATACATTGATACCCTTTCACATGTCTTGGTCCCCATTTCCCTCCCCCCACCCCCACCCCTCATCTTGTTTTCCCCCGTTCCCTATCCAATTTCAAATAACCAAATACAAATATATCTGATGTATCAGGTAACAAAGTGAGATACTGTAACAATATGAGATAACCAAGGGACAGCAAAAGAGATGAGGGATGACATAGTACCTTAAGAACAACAATCATTCATTATATGGCTTATGTTTCTATATCCTAGAGATCCTTTCATTTAGCGTCCTACTATATGGCCTTTTGTATCAAGGTTTTGCTCTATTGCAAATCTCTGCTAGGAGAGCCCAAGGTTTCTACTGATTGTGACAAATGAGGGAAACCATTGAGCCTAAGTTCCTTTGAGTCTGGCTTACTTCACTTAATATGATCTTTTCTAAGTCTTTCCATTTCCTAACAAATGGGGCAATGTCTTTCTTTTGGACAGCAGCATAGAATTCCATTGTGTATAAATACCACATCTTGTTGATCCACTCATCAACTGAGGGGCATCTGGGTTGGTTCCATATCTTTGCTATGGTAAGTAGTGCCGCAATGAACCTCATTGTGCTAGTGGATTTAGTATGTCCTTGTTTCTGGATGGTTGGGTAAATGCCAAGTAGTGTAATTGCTGGGTCATAGGGGAGTTCTATGTTTAGTCTTTTGAGGAACTGCCATACTGCTTTCCATAGTGGTTGAATGAGTTTGCACTCCCACCAACAGTGTAGTAGTGATCCCTTTTAGTCACATCCCCTCCAGCATCTGTTGTTATTAGTTTTCTTGATTCTGGCCATTCTAACTGGAGTGAGGTGGAATCTTAGAGTTATTTTGATTTGCATTTCTTTTATGACAGGAGATGTTGAGCATTTCTTCATGTGTCTATAGGCCATTTTTGGAACTATTTTTGTAGATTTAGCTTCTGCTTTCCTCCAACTAGATTCACTTTCTTGTGGTTCTCAAATGTACTTGACTTGACAAGTTTATATTGTCTTTGTATGTATTCTTGTGTCTTTGTATTCTTGTGCAAATGTGGTTTGCACCATCATTTGCAGTACTCATTTGGGTGGATGCACATTTTCTGCTCAAGAATTTTATCCCCTTTCTGAATTTACCTCATTGAAAATATCTGAGCTTTAGGGGCAAAATCTGTACCTACCATTATTCATACACTCACCTTAATTGCTTTTTGCACCTTTATGAGCAGAATTCAATTCTACCAGAGATCTCTTAGTTAGATTTAGTGCCTTCTTCCTAATTACTCTGTGTAGAGCCTCAAGTGACAATACCAGATGGTTACACAATGAAAATCTTAGGACTGTGGATGAAGAGCTTAGTTAGGACTGGAAGGAAATAATGAATAACTTAACTCATTGGTTTAATAAGATGCTTACATATTTGGCCACTCAATTATGCAGTTCATTTTTGCTTGCATGGACTTGAGTTAATTGTAAACAGATATAATAAGAGCAAACAGCATCTTCACTATCAGTATCCAGAAGTCTAGAGACTGCCATGCTATGCACTCTGCCCTTGGTTGTCTTCCCCTCTCCTCAGAGCATTTCTATATGCTAAAATAATGTTCACTGTATATAGTCTAGTCACTAAAAGGATGTTTCTTGTTTTTGTTTCTATCAGCTGCAGAATTTGTATGATGTAATGAGAACCTCAGAAGCAAGAGGCTAAAAAAAAAATAATTCCCCGAACCATTACCACACCGATCAGCATTCTAAATTACCGGGTATCTTGGCATGAAAGAGCAGAGATATATGGATGTGGTTTTTCCGTCTCATTTAGACTCATTCAGATAATTTTTGATTCATGTTTCACAGAAAAAAAGAGATTGTTCCTGTTATCCCACATTACTTTGATAAAGGCTGGTGTGGTGGATTCCTTTTCAAATGCTTCATGAGATAAAGAGAAAAATAAAGAACAAATTTAACTTCCTCTAAAAATATTTCTTATATTACCTACTCAGTGATTTAGGATGTTTTCTTAATGGCTTCTACACACAGGCTAAAGATAGAGAATGAAAAAATTAATAGTAGACATTAATAACAGCAATTTTCATATTCAAGCTCAATGAGAACACAAACTACTAGTTATGATTACATGGAAATATCATCTTTTCTTAATTTATTTGGTGCATAGTTCTAGGGAACAACTGCGTTGAAGCAGGAGAAAAACAATTATGGAAAATTAAACCACTCAACACTTTATTTTAATGGTTAAGACAGTTTATGTTGATTTACACATGCTGAAACATGTGAATTCAGTCTCTGGGCTGTTGCAAGCCATATCAGTTCTGTGTACTTTCCTTCCTCCCTTCTAACCCCTCAAATACAGGCTTCTGGACAGCAGAAACCATTTGTCTGACATCTTTGTAATCCCATTACTTACCTCCATCTAGCTCATAGTTATTCCTTCCTTTAATGAAGGAATTAATTTGATAATTAATTAACATTAAAGGTCACACACTTGTATAATTTTTATCTTGAATAGCCATATGTGTTCAAGGCTTGGTCCTAAATGGCACTATTAGGAAGGAGGCCCTAGTGACTCATCTTTACTCACTGAAGGCCTGGCCGTGAAGGTGAATGGGAAACTGGTCTTTTCCTTTGCTATGTGTTTTGTTGTTCTGTTTTGTCTTAGATTAGGACTGGAACTTGGTATCTCATGTTTTCACTCATTGGTTGGCACTCTTATCACCTGAGCCATGTCTCCAATCCTCCCTCTTTCTTTACTATTTTGCTGTTACTCCCTGTCACATGAGCCAGTCATGGTATGTGTGTGCTGTCACAGGCCCAAAAGCTATGGGTTCACCTGATGTTCGATTGGACCCTCTAAATGAGAGCCAAAATTCACCATTTAATTCTATGATCATTTCATTACAATGAGGGAAAGAACACACACACGTGAATGATATCTACTATATTTACGTCGTATTCCAAATAGCCTGTGTTAATTAAAACATCGACTAATTTATTTCTCATAACGTGAATAGCAACTCAATCAGTTAATGGCTTAAATTAACCGCAGCACTGGTTTGTGGAGGGAAGAAAGGCATAAAGGAGAGTGGTAACAGGGTCTAATCAAGTTGCATTATATACAGATGAAGGTGAAGGCATATTAAAATGAAACCCTCTTGTATACCTGATACTTCATTCAAATGTGATCTCCTCCCCAAACTAAAGAAAATGAATATATATATATATATACATGAGAGAGAGAGAGAGAGAGAGAGAGAGAGAGAGAGAGAGAGAGAGAGAGAGAGAGAGAGAAAGAGAGAGAGAGAGAGGAGACATTGTCTTGCCCAGATTTTAGAGGGTCAGGAACTTGCATACAGTGTGACTTTGGCTGGAAGTTGCGGCTTCAGAGATTCCCTTGAGGTTATAATTATAGGTTATAGGTTATAATTATAGGTTATAGGTTAGTTTTCCTTAAAGCTGCTGCTGATTGACTTTCCCTTTAATGATCCAAGAAATCAAAATGGAAGATACAATACTTCTCTAATCTAGTCTTGGAAAGTACTCTCAGTCATTTCGCAATATCCTCTTAGTTCCATTATCTTCCCTCAGGAAGGCACAGGGTGTATATGCAATACTGACCACTGGGGGCCATCTTGAAGACTGGTTACTACAGCAGAGTAAATGACTAGGCCTGACCCATCAGCCTCACTCTGCTCATTCTAAAGGCCTAGCTGAGAATTTATTTCTTGTCATTTTCAGCTTGTAGCGATTGCTTGACTTCCAACACTTTTTGCTCCCTTCCCTCATCTTTGAAGCCAGAGATGTAACAGCTTCGTATCGCTTTCTTTGGCCTCTCCTTTGTCACTGTAACTCCTTTCTGGTTTCTGCTTTGGTCCTGTTGCCTTCTCTACTTGGTTGACCTAAGGGCCTTTTTGATTCCCTTGCAAATGCCTGGAAAACAGCAGCTAACCTCACATTGTCAAGAGTCTTAATGTAACATTTACAAGTTCTGGAGATTGGAGAGGGCATATATAGGGATCAAGCATTCAACTTGTCTCACATGAAGATGATACTGTATCACAGCTTTTGTATCACAGCTTTTGATCTGGTTGTTTAACTCTTTCAGTCACTGGAGGGTAAGCTGAATTTATCTGCCTCAAACTCCTGGGAGTGATTTTAAGGCTTAGCTTCTCCATTTCCTTGGAATAGTCAAGCCTCTCTTTGAATTGTGAGAGTAAATCTACAGCAAATAATATGTGTTTCTTCACTAAATACTGTAAATCTAGAGCTACTTGAACCATTTTCAAAGCATGAGTTTTTGTAAGTGCTCTGATCTTTTCACTTGAACAAATCACTTAGCATTTAAAAATCTATCTCAAAATACGATGATCAAAAATACCTGAGTTGCCCGTTTCATATGTGGATGAGTTCATCAAGTGAATAATTGGAAAGGACATGCATTATAGAAGGTAAAAGTCAAACACTTGCAAGATCCCACAGATATCTTTGCACATTATTTGCAGGCATTACACAGAGTAGGAAAAGACAAGAAATAGGAAAACAGCAGACACATAGTGGGGCTAGCTCAGTCTTTCATTTTATTTACTTATTTATTTTAGTCTGTGTGGTGCTGGTACTCAGTGCCTTGTGCTCTTATTTTGCTCAAGACTGCTATACTACCATTTGAGCCATCCCTTGACTCCTAACCTTTTACTGATTAATTGAACACAGACTTTTGTACCTTAACTGGCTTCCAAATTCAATCCTCAGATTTGAACCTCCTGAGTAGCTAGGATTACAAGCTCAAGCTACCAGAGGCCTGGCTTAGTTCAATCATTTTACAAAAGAATCTGTGTCATAATGCTTGTTCCAGCATCTTCTGTTATCCTGGTCCCACACCTTCCTTTTGTTGGCAGTGACTATCCCAGGTCCGCCCTCCCACAACAGAGCTAGCTTGACTAGGAATGAGGGAGTGGACACACTTCAACATTTGGAGTGTCCTGTGGAGCAGGGTGGACGCTAAGGGAATATTTTGAATGTCTTTGGGAGTTACATCTCTTCCTCATTCTATGTACCATGATGGGGGGAAAAAAGAGGTCTACCAGCTGAAAGACACTCATTTCCCTATCATCTTCCATATCCTATTAAAAACAGAACGCCTTTGTTTGAGTGGTTGAGTTAAAGTAGGGTAGTAATCAAAGTTAGAATGTTATGAAGTGGCTTTTACATGCCAATTGGGGAAATAAGCTAAGTGTTGGTGCTTCATCAGAGTTTAGGTTTTGTATTCACTTACCAAGTGTCTGTCTTGACAATAGGCCAAAGCAGATACACTTGATAACTCAGGGTCACAGTCCTCTAAAGGGGGAAATCTTCCCTGTGATTACACAGGATTCATGTCATTCTTTCTTTTGTGACAATGTTTCTGGGCTGTTTTTTTGTGGTCATAGGTCTAGGCCTTGAAAACCTCAGGGCTTTCATTTAGCAATCCTTTCAGAGCCCACAGATACCAGTGAAAGAGAGCCTGGATCCACCTCCCTTCATTTCTCCTCTCTAAGCAATTGTTTATATAGCTAAGTACTGGCATCCTGTCATCTGAGATAATGAGCTGATAAGGAGTTAGAGAATGTGCACACAAGAATCCAGGCTTTGGCCTGGGAAAACACCCAAGAGGTCCTTTAACGAGTTAGCCATTCCATTACTACTTGGAGCTGTGGAGATTTAAAAGCTTCTCACCCCATTTTCAGCCAGGGTTTAATTTTCTTAAAATCATTATTGATTTGTTTCATCCAAGAGTCTGTTTTTCCTAGCTGTCAACTTTTTCTACCCATCCTGCTCAGCTCAGAGACGTGGTGGGATGGAGGTTTGTAGGCCTTCTCTGGCCTCCTGCATTAGCTTCACAAGTCAATCACCCTGTGGGAGGTGGCTACTGATGACTGCAGTCTCCACCCAATCAGTGGCCTTTTGCAAAAGGCAGTGAGTGCTGTCTTAGGGAACATACTTTATTTTAATCCTGCCTTTCCAAGCCTACTTTCATCCTGAGCATCTGCTCTCAATTTTTCTGAAGAAAAATAATCTTGATGGAAACTCCCCTGATTCTTTTTTTTTTTCATTCTCTCCTTTTGGCTATTTGGCTTGAAAATATTTTCAATACTTGTTAACACTTCTCTTTTATTCAGAAAAGAGAGAATATGAGATAGTGTTCCAACCAGGGAATTGATTCTGTAATTCCAGATAATTGACATGTGCAAATGTATGATGTATATTTAATCTGTATCCCTCATGTATCATTGTTTGTCTAAATATTTATTTATTTTATTTTTTGCCAGTCTTGGGCTTGAACTCAGGGACTGAACTCTGTCTTTGGACTTTGTCAAGGCTAGAGCTCTACCACTTGAGCCTCAGCACCACTTTTGGCTTTTTTCTATGTATGTGGTACTGAGGAATCGAACCTGGGCCTTCGTGCATACAAGGGAAGCACTCTACCACTAGGCCAAACTCCTGGCCCCTGCCTAGACATTTTTAAGAAAGGCAAGTCAGATTTCTTTTATAAAGTGCTCAATAGAATTAGTGAACATTATTGGCAAAAATGTTAACATAGGTGCAAAATAATCAATCTTAAATTGTGATATGCAAAAAACTCTGCAAACTTCAGTTTCCAGGAATGAAAGCCTATTGTCTTTAAGGATATATTTTTGCGAGTGCTGGTAGTGAGTCTTGAATGCAGAATATCACCTATTTGCTTGGCTATTTTCACTTAAGGCTGGGGCTCAACCACTTGGGCCATACTTCTCCTTCAGGCATTTTGCTGGGAAATTGAAAGGTAAGACTGTTTTTGATTTGTTTGTTCTCACTGGCTTGAACAGAGACCCTCACACACAGCTTCCTGAATAACTAGGATTATAAGTGTAAATCATCAGTACTCATCTAAGGTGTAAATCTTTTAATGACTGAAGTCGTTGGCTTTTCAGGCAACAATAGAGCAGATGTACTGAAGGGATATTTTTATTGGGCTTGCAGGATAAATAAGCTCTTTAGGATATTATATGAAAGAGACACTGCTGGTTAAGTAAAGTTAATAGGACTTTAAAGTCAAATAAGAAAATTAACTGGAAGTATGACTGTCTACTTTGTTCAGTTGGTAGATTGCTTTTAGTTTTGTTCTTTTAGTGGTTTATCTCCTTTGGTTCTCTAGTCAAGCTTTAAGATTTAGAACCAAATTATTCAAGCGACTTGCTTGACATAAAGTAACTGGGAAGAGGGGTGTATGTGTGCATGAGTGAGAGAATATGTGTGCATATCTATACAGGAAAGTCGTGAGAGCAGAGGAGGTGTCAGGTGCCATTATGGCCAGTTGTAGAGAGGAATCAGTATTCTGGGCACTGAATTATATGAGTCCTAAAGCAACTTCCTGAGCAAGTCAAGCTTGTTATGACAAGGAAGACGAGTTGAACGAACCAAGTTAAGAGAAGATGTATAATTAAGAGTAAGCATATTGTATGCATTTAACGTAGCATTTAACATATACTTAAGAATTCAGACAGTGACTTAGAAACCTGAAGGTAGAAATAACAAAGTAGCTGGGCACCGTGGCTCGCACCTGTAATCCTAGCTACTCAGGAGACTGAGATCTGAGGATCAAGGTTCAAAGCCAACCTGGGTACAAAAGGACCTGAGACTCTTATCTCCAATTAATCTCTAGAAAATGGGAGTGAGGCTTGGATCAAGGGTAGGTTAGTAGCCTTGAGCTGAAGAGCTCAGGGACAGCCCCCAGGCTGAGTTCAAAAGAAATAACAAAGTACTGTGGATGGTCCTTTCATGTAGAATAGACATGGCAGAAGTTAAAGGAAGTGAAAAAGCTTTTAAATTGATCATGCAGCACCATGCTTTCAAAGACTGGGAAATCCCAGGTCAAGTTCAAGGTAATATTTTCCTAAACATCCTCGTGAATTTATCTTAATTTTGAGGATTAAACAATAAGGGTGGAATTATTTATTTATTTTCCTTTGTCTCTGTTCAGCAAGTAATTTACCTTACCATTGCTAGTCCTTGCTGTTGTCAGGTGACTAGGGATGTAGGAACAATTGTAACAAAACTTTACTATAGCGTTCAGAGTACACAACTGAGTGGAACTCACAGATTCACACAGTTGCAGCAAACTGCTTTACTTCTAGGTAGCTCATGAAACAGCAAGTTCCTTGACTGCCTCAAGTTTTAGAATCGGGTAGATGTCCTTTCTTTCTTTCTTTCTTTCTTTCTTTCTTTCTTTCTTTCTTTCTTTCTTTCTTTCTTTCTCTCTCTCTCTCTCTCTCTCTCTCTCTCTCTCTCTCTCTCTCTCTCTCCCTCTCTCTCCCTCCCTCCCTCCCTCCCTCCCTCTCTCCCTCCCTCCCTCCTTCCTCTTCTTCTTCTTCCTCTCTCTCTCTCTCTCTCTCTCTCTCCTCTCTCTCTCTCTCCTCTCTCTCTCTCTCCTCTCTCTCTCTCCCATTGAGACACAGCCCCACTTCCCATTCTCTAGAGATTAATTGGAGATAAGTGTCATGGCTTTGTAGTGTCTGGGACAGCTTTGAACTGTGATCCTCAGATCTCAGCCTCCTGAGTAGCTAGGATTACTGGCGTAAGCCACCAGGCCTGGCCCACATCTTTTATTCTTTTCAAACTTTTTGACAATTGTTAATTTGTAGATGGTCCTTGAAAATGGGAAAATGAAATGGTTTTTATTTTATCCACTAAGTAGTTATTGAATGTTTATCACGGCATTAGTTAGTTTACTAGTACTTCTATGAAATATAGCATTAGTCTTCATTTAAAATTTATACTGTATCTAGTATATGCCTGGTTGGTCCTCTTGTGGTATCTGGTGTTAGCAATATGTGCTTGATACTTACTGACTGAAATAAAAAAAGGAAAAATGGATTCTGTACATCTTGGGGAATATATACTGTATTCCAACAAGTGTAGAATGTGTGGCCCTACCTTTGTGGCCCATGCTGATTATTTTGAGACTACAGAACCCCTTCCATGATTGTACCTTGGAGTATTCTGACAGTCCTTCACATGGAACAAATGATGCAATCTCCAGATTGTAGGGTAGCTGAATGAAACCAAAATTCTATGTTCTCCCACAGTTTGGAAGTTTTAGATTAAACTGTATTAAAATCATCATTTCCAATTATAGGACATCTTAGTATATGCATGATGAATTTTTGAGAAGTAGATGTGCTAGCATTTTTCAAACTTACTTGATTTTTGGATCCTTCCCTCCTTTTTCTTTTTCTTTCCCTCCTCCTCCAACTCTTCCTCCTCCTCTTGCTCCTCTTTTATCTCCTTCTCGTCAACCCCCCTTCTCTGAAGCATTTAGTGCAAAGTAGAGACTGTTCATCTACACATGCCCTGGGTTTGACTGCCCTCTGGAAGAAATGGAATTCTCCCAACAGTGAGAGATAATTGGACTCAATTTTATTTTCTGCTAAGTTCCTGCTAAGGAGACTTCCACTACCATTGTTCTTTAAGACAGAAAATCTCCTCAAATGACAATTCTAGTAATGATAGAAAATGAGCTTCCAAGTGTGAGGAAAAGCCAGCCAGCCTCCCAGCACCCTCCTCCCATGTGCCCGACCTCAAGGCCAGCCTAAAGCTGCCAACCAAATGCCTGGGGAGATTCCCAGGGAAGCAGATGGTGCCGCCTGAGGACAGTTGTCCACAGCTTGGCGTCTGGATGCACATGCTGTCCAGCTGAGGACAGTTCAGGCAGAATACTGGGTGATAGGCTTCCCACTGAAATGCATTAGCACTCTGGCACAGTCTATTCTTTTTCTTTAAAAAGAGATTTGCCTTTCCTGAAATCATAGCAGAACCATTTGCCAAAAAAAAAAAAATGTGCAAAGCAAATTGTGGCCTGTGAAAAAACATATTTAGAAAGGACAGAGAAGTATTAATAAAGATAGTTTCTCTCTAACTGGGCACTGGTTGCTTATGTCTGGAATTCTGGCTGCTAGGAGGCTGAGATTCAGAGGATCATGGTTTTGGGCTAGTTCAGGCAGAAAAGTCTCTACAACAACAATTGAAAAATGCACCTGGAGACACGACCCAAGTAATAAGATGCCTTGAGGTAAGCAAATTAAGAAAGTACAAAAGCTAGGTTCAATCTGGATACTGGAAAAGGAATTTTTTAAAAAGTGTCTCATGTAACCAATTCTGATATTATGACCTAATTCTATAGTACATGGGGAAGAGAGTTTCCATTCTATTTCTCTGCCTTTGATCATTTTCTTCAGCTCCTCTTAAGCCTTCTCTTGACTGTACTCTTGCCAAGGACTTGTAAGTCTAACCTTGTCACAAGCAGTTTTAGGAGGAACACCATTAAGTAAGTTTAGAGAGAATCTTTTCTCCACACCTAAGTGTTCTGGCTTGCCCTCAGGAAGAATCTTGTTAAATTGGTTCAAATGTCTTTTCTATCTCCACTTGGTGATGTTCTGTCCATTCACTCACTTACTCTGCTTCTTGCCTACCATTCCCTACCTGTTCTTGCTGCTCTTGAGCAGATGGGTCTCTTTCTTCTTTCTCTACAGACATTTCTCTCTGACATTTCCTTTCTTGTTTTGCATGCCTTCTTGATTTCTGTTTCTGTTTGGGATCCTCTTGGTGTTTTGTTGTGATTAACCAAGACAAAAAGAAGCTTGCTTATAGAGGAATGCCTGCGAACAGAGATGCTAATCTTAAATTGATCCAGAAACAACTGAAACTTCAGTCCAGTAAGTCCTGCAGGGAAGATCACTTAGGATGCTGAGCATTGGCACACAAATTAAGCCAACATTCACTTACATAAAGCAAGTGGGCAAAGGCTTTAAAGATAATTGAAAGCTAGAGAACCTCAACTTGAGAAACAAAGTCTCTGATATAGTTAATGATAAGGAGTGTGAGTGGACATATGTACATGCACTCACACATTTGTATACATTTCACATGTGATGGGATAAGGTGATTCAAAAAGTCGGTAGTCCAAGTGGACATTTTTGTATAGGAAAATGCTAAGCTGGATATTAATTATGGCTCCACCAGATAAATTGGGTATAACTAGGAGAGCTCCAAAAATCATTAAAACTTCTGTTTATTGGACTGTGAATTGGTTTTTCTAAGAAGGTACATTGTTTGAATTATCTCCTGAAAATAGTGAATTTAATGTATCTGTGTACACTTGCATACAACCATACATACAAGCATATAATGTTCATTTTATACCTATATATCAGCCCACATATGAAAGAAAATATGCTTAAATGCTGTAATATTAGTCTTCCTATTGCATGAACAAAATTCCACTGTTTAAAGGTACCATATACATACCAGGAAACTGGTACTTGAAAGGTGTGTGCGTGTGTAGTCAAGAAGGGCTGGTAGATGAATGAAGAGAGGAATGGGAGGTGCAATCATAACGTTCAAGACATGTCCTACGAAATTAAGAACCTGAGAGGAGGGTTTGGGTTGAAAGCGACAGGGGACAATGTCAAAAGTGATAACATCAAGGATGTATTATATTCAGAAACTGATTTGTTGCATGGCAGCTCCTTTGTATAACTACTTATAGGCAATAAAATAGAATTACAAAACAACTTCTGTTTATATGAGGCATATAAAGATTTTAATGTGCATGTTTAGAATATGAATATTCTAAATTAATTTAAATATTAAGACTATTTAAAAATAATAACTAGCCAGGCAAAATATTGAAATGATATGCCTTATGTGAGTAATATTCTATATTTATTGTGAGCTTCAGCTTATATACACATATATACATACATTATGCTACAGTTGCACACACATATTTTCTAGCCATAGTTGAAGCAACTGACTTCACGTGGTCTCAGGTAGTACATCTCATGCCTGTAGTAGCTACTCTTCTCTTGCCCTAGATTTCTCTGTTACTTTTGAAGCACAGGGCTCTTTTACACTTGCTTTACCTTCATTTACGGGCGATATAGAATGTGGAAGATTTTAAGCCTATATAGATACTGTTTGGTCAATGAGGACAGAGAGCATGCAGATATATTTACCTCATTTTCCTGCTGAAATCCAGTAGCTTACAGGCTTATTGGCAGATAATTTCAGGAGAGGAACAACCAGGTGCACTTGATACTAGTGGACAGCTCAAGAATATGCCAAAATTTACTCTTTTTTTCTTTCCTGCTTTATTTTGTTTTTCCTATTTTTCTGGGGTTGACTGTTCTAATAAAATATCAATACTTAGATTTTTGCTCTGGGCTGCTCTCTAGGAAATCCCATATTCAATCATCCAGTGAAGTTAGTTCAAATAGTCTTTGCATTACAGGCATGCATGTACTGGGTATCTAGAATTATATAGCTGTAACTTACCCACCTTACATTCACATTGCTATCCCTTCTGGCCTGAGGGAAACCAGTTGTTGACCTTCTCTTAGAAAGCACCATTAGGATATGGAAACAAGAGCTTTATCTTGTGTGATTGTTGTTCTTAATGTACTATGTTATTTCCTTTCCCTCTTTTTTTCCAGTCCTGGGGCTTGAACTCAGGGCCTGAGCACTGTCCTTGGGCTTTTTCCTCAAGGCTAGCCCTCTGCCACTTCAGCCACAGCACCATTTCTGGCTTTTTTTTTTTTCTATGTATGTGGTACCGAGGAATTGAACCAGGGTTTTTGTGCATGGTAGGCAAGCACTCTACCAGTAGGGCAAACTCCTGGCCCATTTCCCTTCTCTTTTATTTGCCCTTATGGTTAATCTCATATTGTTACTGTATCTGACTTTGTTAGCTGGTATATTGTATATATTTTTATTTATTTATTTGAAATAGGGAAGGGAAGGGAGAAAACAAGATGATTGGGAGGAGGTGGGGGGAGGGAAATGGGGACAAAAACATGAGAAGGGGTATCAATGTGTGAAAAGTAATGCAATGTAACTGTAAAACCTCTATACATTATCCCCACAATTGAATAGAAAGAAAAAGGAAGCACCATCTAAATGTATGGGAAATCCTTTATCCTGTAGGGGGCAGCAAATTAAGAACAAAGGGGAAAAGGAAGTCTAGCTAGATTAAACAATTACTCAGGTTTAGATAGTTTCTCAGCCGCACTTTGTCTGTGTCTATGAAAGAAGTTGGCATTCCCTTTCTACCATCAGGTGAGCTTCAGGTGCCCCGAAGCCCCAGAAAATGGGAGACAGTTACATTTTTCTTATTCTAATCTGAGCCTCACTAGTATGTATGTGTGCTGGCACTTAGGCTTGAATTTAGGGCCGTACACTCTTCTTTGCTCACAGCTGGCACTTTACCACTTGGACCACACCTCCAGTTTGAGCCTTTTGATGGTTAATTGGAGATAAAAATCTAAATTTATCAACATGGCCTGGCTCTATACTGTGATCCTCAGATCTTAGCTTCCTGAGTAGCTAGGATTATAGGTATGAGCCAGTGGCTTCTTATGTCCAATCTATACAAACTCTTTCATAGGAAGAAGGGCAGCAGGAATGCTTTTCTCTCCCAGGAGAAAACTGTGCCCCACCCTGAGAAGGTTGGTTTGGCTTCCATCACAACAATGATTCAAAATTGTCAGCAGTCCATATTTGTCCTTGAATAGTGCTACATATAGGATATTGATAACCTGGTTATAGTTTCATTTAAAATATCTCTCATCAGATTTCCAAGAAAATTACCTATATAGCTAAGTGTTTGAGGTATCAGTGTATATGCTACTCAAGTTGCCCTATTTCCCACTTCTATAAACTTTTAATTTCTCATTATGCTCAAAAGAGTCTCAAAGAGTTATATGTTAAGTAATGTTTATAGTACGATTCATTTAAAATGGATTACTCTATTAATTCTGTGACTATAAAACTTAAATCTTTTGATGCGATATGAAGGGCAAGGAACTTAATCATAGCAATAAATAAAAACCCAAGGTGCTAATTTAACTTCTGTATTTACAATCAAAATTCTTTTGCACGTTAGGAAGTAGATGATGATGATTCTTTCATGCTTAAGCATACTAATACAGTATGACATTTTGTTGTAATAACAGCGGTAACGAAAGAAGAATAGAACAAAATGGAAAAAAAATAGATCAGGAAATTGCAACCTTGGATCCAATCTGGAGATTATGTCACACAACAGTCCTGAAATTGGAGTGGAATGCTCTTCACATCCGATTGAGTAGTTTTCTGAGATCAAAACCCTATGATTGTGACAGGTAGAAGCAGTTTTAACAGGTTGAGTTTGCAATCAGGAAGGGACTGAACATGAATTTAGAGTCCTTTACAGTGGAGTTGAGAAGGACTGCCAGGGCACATGTATCATTTATAAAACCACAATTGGAAATCTGAATAAAAATGAAAAAATAGATACCTCTTCAAAACCTTTGTCTTCTTGTCTTGTTCAGTATTTTATGAGGATATTACAATAGACTTGCTCAGAGATTGCAGAATGAAATCTTGCTGGTTGAAAAGTGTTTTCAGCTTTGCTAGATTGAGAAGGACAAGCCCGGGTACAATGCACATTTACAGTTTTCACATCCAAGAACAGTCAGTGGACGACCAAGAACTTCACTTGGGGGGCTAATTCCAAACTGGAGGCAGTCAGTCAGCGAAGTTAAAAGGATATCTGAACGGCCTAGAGGGAGATGAAAAGGCAGTTAGGTATGGTTATGAGTTTAAAGGGCAGTCAAGATTTCTTCCAGCCTCTGCTTTCTGGCCTGCAGAGGGAGACGTAGCATTCGAACCTTGATTCCACATTTTTGCTTCTAACTTTATCCTATGGTACAGCCTATGAGACGAATGAAATCAGTTTGTGGGAGTGATGGGGAAGCATTTTAAAAACAACTTCAATACTGATGGTGGCTAACAATTATGTGTTTATACTGCTATATCTGTAAAAATGCCTAGAAATTGTTTTTGCACTCATCCTTTCCTTGAGCTTACAAATGAACTAAAAGCAAGACAATAGCCTCCTGTCATTCATGTCTTCATTGTGCATCTATCTTCTTTGTCTTAAAACTTTGGATCAGACTTAACATGTTGGAACCTCCAAAGTTAGTCCTCTCACTTACAACTCCAGTTATATCTTAGGTGGTGTGGTTTATAGACATTAGTTCATTTCACTTTTGCAACAATCCTGTAGAATCAATCCTGGTTCCCATTTTAAACATGGAGAGAGTTTTTGATTAACAGAGGTTCAACCATATAGCCCAACTAAGATGCAAGAATGAGATTAAAATCTAGTTTTGATTCCAAAATCACATATCTTTTACAATTATATTCTTCTGACTGTGGCAACTAGACAAGTTAATGAACATGGCTTTGTGTGTGATCCCAGACTGTTTCCTTTTCCAGGGCTTTTTAGCTGCAGCAGAGAGGCTCACTCTGGTTTCGTTCTAATGAGTACAAGCTGGGAAAGATAAGAACAAATGGAGTCAAAATTTTCTGCTACTTGGGAGGCGGGGAGTTTGGTCTAGTGGTAGAGTGCTTGCCTAGCACGCATGAAGACCTGGGTTGAATTCCTTGGTACCACATACATAGAAAAGAAAAAAAAAGCTGGAAGTGGTGCTGAGGCTCAAGTGGATAGAGCTCTAGCCTTGAGAATTGTCCAAGGACAGGGCAGGCCCTGAGCTCAAGCCAAGGACTGGCAAAAAAAAAAAAGTGATAAAAATTTTTCTGCTACTTAGCTTCCTAGGAAATAATATATTTCAAAGTAGACAACTTCCTTCCTCCCTCCCTCCCTCCCTCCCTCCCTCCCTCCCTCCCTCCCTCCCTCCCTTCCTTCCTTCCTTCCTTCCTTCCTTCCTTCCTTCCTTCCTTCCTTCCTCCCTCACTCCCTTCCTTCTGCCCTCCTTTGTTCTCTCCCTTCCCCCATCTCCTGACCTCCTTTCTTTCTGTTTTACTCTCTTCCCTTTTTACTCCCTTTCTGCTTTCACTTCTTTTTTGGTAAAGCTAGGTGATTGTAGTTAGAGACCCTGTTAGAAAACCTATTGAGTTGCTATTTGAAAAAAAAATGATGATGATTATTTCTTAACCACATTAATATTACTAAAAGTCTTATAGTGGGGAAAAATTGGCAAAACAAACTTCTATATCATGCTACTATCTACTGTTGTGGAAGCCTGTGAAATATATCAATATCATCATTGCAGTGCCGGGATTTTATTTCGCAAATTCCCTAAGCTAAATTCTTGTCTAAATAAATAGCCATCAGATGACATTATGGGTCAATTTATCATAGGGTATTATAGATAATCAATTTACAAAGCATTTGGGAAAATTTTCCTGTATCTGTTTTATTGGCCATGATTAGTGTCACATGTCAACCATCTATTATTTTGGATTTGCAGTGGCAGCTACTCTTTTACAAGAAATCTAATCAATTTTGTGCATGGAGGCTTATTATCAAGGTAAAATTCACCCAAGGAAAAACTTCTTTTGTTCCAATGAGTTCATACCATGGTTCCATTAGTGTAGTAGTACAGAGTTACAGTTGTATGACAGCAACCATAGTAATCCTGATCAATGAATTATGATAGTTTAATTCAAGTGTATGATAGAAAATGAGTAAAAATGAAGTTTTGGAAAACTACCTTCTATCCTTACAGTTGTAATACTATACACAACAACAATAATATCAGTTTTTCTTATGAAAGGCACAATTTTCTGGAAAACTACACAAATTCTCTGGTCTCTGCCTCAGCAGACTCAAGTCCAGAACTGTTGCATGGGCTAGAGTTGAGAGGAGATTTAGCCATCATGTTCCAAGGTTGGCAACAGAATCTGTGTGTTCATAATACCCTCACCTCATACAAATCCAGGAGTCTACAAAAGATATAATACAGGCAATTCTTCACAGAAGCTGAACAAAATGAAATGGATATGATGAGTTATTTTGTTTTGCCAGTTCTGGGACTTGAACTCAGGGCCTTAGTACTGTCTTTTTGCTTTTTCAAAGCTGGTGCTTTACTAGTTGAGCCATAGCACCACTCCCGGTTTTTTCTGTGTACATGGTACCAAGGTATTGAACCCAGGGTGTTGTGCATGCTAGGCGAGAACTCTACCACTAGGCTACACTCCTGGCTCCAATATGATGACTTTTAATTGGTGGTCCATGTCTTACTTTAGCTATGTGAATTAGTAACATGTAAATAACAAAAGGAGGCCAAAACCTAGAAAAGGTCTGGAAAAGCTCAATGAAGACTTGATGTAAATGAAAGAAATGGCAAAGATTTTTTTGGAATTTTTTTGGGTAGGCAGCCAAACCAAAACAGGCACTTGGATGGCTAGAAGAAACCAACTGGAGACCGTTGGCTTGATATGTTTTAAGGAGATAGGCTCTGAGGAGGGCTGCCTGTGGGGATGACTAGTTGAGGTTGAGCAGAGTATATAGGAAGAGGAAAAGCTCTGTAAACACAAGATGCCCAGTATGGAAAGTTCAGGAAGAGGACATTGCTGTGAATTTTCTCATGTTAACATATATCTTGCTCAAATCTCTTTGAACTTGTATTTTGCATTGTTATGAAACTAACAGGAAGTTTTTGGGAGCCAGAGGCAGAATGTTACAGTTTGAATATAAAAATGTCCTTCACAGGGCCTGGAGTTTGGACTAGTGGTAAGAGTGCTTGCCTAGCACTCACAAAGACCCAGGTTTGATTCCTCGGTACCACATACATAGAAAAAAGCCAGAAGTGGTGCTGTGGCTCAAGTGGTAGAGCTCTAGCCTTGAGAAAGCCCAAGGACAGTGCTCATGTCCTTAGCTCAAGCCCAGGACAGGCAAAAAAATAATGTCCTTCACAGGCTCAGCTATGGGGAAATTAGTTGTCAGCTGATAGGCTGTTGGATAGTGATCAAATCCTGAGGATTCTGATCCTATGTACAGATTAATCTCTTTATGGAATCATAATATGAAAAGGTGATTGGAAAGTAGAGTGGGGCCTACTTATATCCAATAGGTGTTGAATAGGGTATACTATAGAAAGGAACATCCTATCCTGTTGCTCCTCTCCTCTCCGGGGCAGCAACACGGGAACGGGGAGGGACACACAGGGCCAGCCTGTAGTCCCCCGGGAGCCGAGCGAGATGGTAAGTGTCGAAGACCCAGCCCTCCCCCAATCACCGGGGAAGAAAAAACCACGCTGAGTCAGAAGCAGTGTTAACCATGAAAGCGCATCAGATCTCTCTGCTGATCTCTTGTTCTCTCTGATGCTCTCTGATGCTCTCTGATGCTCTCCTCTTTTATTGCGTCAGACAATTAGTTATATACTGTTAGGGTAGGAGAAGGTGGGCACTGGGAAGCTAGCCAATAGGAAGAGGGCCTCTGTGCTACCACTAAGGGTCTGGGTGGGGCTTTCAGGTACTGGGCAGGACAGGTGCACGAAAGCGCGCTAGACTTGAGCTTCTGCGAGACCCGTGAAACTGCGGGGGGTTCAATCGAGTCACGTACACAGAGATGCCTTAAGAGAGGTATGCAAAAGACTGAATGCCTAAACAAAGCCCTTTAATTGCAGCTGAGCCAGAATCAGGCCTCAGAGATGGAGGCTAGGCCCCAACACTATCCCATTCCCATTTTTTCTCCTTTGCTTCCTGACTACCATGTGGTGAACAAGTTTGCTTTCACTATCCTCTTCTTCCATGACAGTTCTGTCTTGTCATGGGCCTAAAAGTTGCAGAGTCAGAGAACCACAGACAGAAACATCTGAAGCAAAGAGTCAACATAAACATTTTCTCCTTGTTTTCGTTGCTGCTTTCAGGTATTTGTCATCTCTAGACTTTCCTGCAGACTACTTGTGGGCTGTTAGAACTGCTGCCTACAGAAATCTGGAAATCCAGAGAGCCTGGAGATTATGGTTCTTTCCTTACCCCAGATATACCTGATATTTTTTTATCATTTGTATGTGAATCTTTGATTCACAGTAATCTCTAGGATATCTAATATAAGATTTCCTAATAACAGTTTTTGCAAAAGCTTAGCCTTAAAACTCTGGAAAAGAATTCTTCATCTCTTTGGCTATTTATTTTATTATCTACCTGGTACATCTGATTCAATCTGTGATAGATCAAATGGTTAACATCCTGTGATCTCAGCTCTAATTCTTCCACATGTATAGAAATTATAATCTTTAGAGAATACTCTCTTGACTTTGCAAAGGAGTAACTCCCATGTCCCCACTAAATTTTTAGAGATTATCCAAGTAATAGCTGAAATGAAGAGCCAATCTGCCAGCAATTGAAAATAACACATTGGGTTGTAGTTCAGTAGTAGGGAGTTGTCTTGGCAAGCACCAAGCCTTTGGTTTAATTTCTGGCACTGCAAAAACAAAACAAAACAAAAACAACCCCAAACCCAAAACATTGCTTTCATGAAAACCACTGGCATAACTAGTGTAGGTATGGTAAAAGAAAAACAATATATGAGTGATTAGAAAATCCTTTAAAGGAGGAAAGAACTGCAAGGTTAAGGTGAAATTTTTCATCAAATTGCAAAGATAAAGATGATGTTTGAGTAAAATAACTGAGAATTGGGTTCAATGATGAAGAGAAGTGAAATGACATGCCTAAAATGTCTGTAAGAGTTTCCTGGAAGAGTTATTGGAAGCCAGTGAGAATCAACTAATGGACTTTACCACCACTTCCATTTTATTTAAACAAGAAATACAATGGTGATGGCATTTCTATCAGAATTAGATCTTCCCAGAGCATAAAAATAGTACAGTAGCCTTGTGAGGCAAAAATAGAAGGTGAGATACATTAAAAGCAAGATTATCATGTTGAAAGACTGAACACCACTAAGGATTTTGGTCCCCTTCTACCAGTTCTCTCAGTATTTCACTTTCACAGTTCTTTGAGGGGACCTGCTTCTAAAATGTAATGGACAAGAAGATCCTCATTCTAATGGATGATTCCCTCTGAGCTCACTCACCATCTCCCACAAGACTCTGTGGCCCCATTCCCCCTTTCATCTTGTCTCTTCCTCTGGCCCTTACTGTCTGATAATGTATGAACAGAGGCAAAGACTTATCTTCATAACTATAATACTATGTTGTGTCACCGTGTTAGCTACAGCAATTTGTTTTCTTTTTTGTTTTCTTTCGTCTTCTTCTTTTTTTTGTGGGTCATAGGGCTTGAACTCTGGGCTCTGGGCTATGTCCCTGAGCTCTTCAGCTCAAAGCTACCACCCTATCCTTGAGCCAAGCCCCATTTCCCATTTTCTAGAGGTCAATTAGAGATAAGAGTCTCAGGTCCTTTTGTGCCCTTGCTTGCTTTGAACCTTGATCCTCAGATCTCAGCCTCCTGAGTAGCTAGGATGGATGCACCGAGCATGGATAGCAATGCTTCAACCCTTAAAGGTCAATGCTTGGACTTAGTCAGTTACATGCTTGGCTAATAAGCCAGGAAATATTTTTAGCAAAAGCTGATTTTGTTTTCTGGTTTCTTTTTCTAAGAGGGTTAATGACACAAATCTGTTCAAATAAATTAAGGTGACTCTTTTGAAGGCTGCCCCAGATGGCAGCATGAGATGTCTATGCTAACATGCAGGCTGGCACATTGACCCTACCAGGCTTTTGTTGTATATTTGCAAAACTAAAAAGAACTGGAAAGGTGTAAATTCATTTTTATGTTTTTCAAGTTGATATTCACAACATGTCTGCCTATTAATCAGGGCAGTATGCTCGTGCAGAAAATTGCAACTGCAGAAAATGTGTACATGCTAGATACAAAGAGAAAATTTTAATCTATCAAGGAGTGGGGACAGCAGATTTTCTTTTCTCTGTTGCTCAGGTCCTACAAATTGCTTTTTCTTTGTCATATACTGAAGTATCTTTAGGTGGAAATTGATTGTGTTTGTTTGTGTGTGGTTATTACAGTTTGAACTCAATGCCTGGGCACTCTTAGGATTTTGCTGGAGGCTAGTGCTCTACCACTTGAGCAAACAGCATTGGAGGTAAGAGACTCATGGATTTTCTTGCCTAGGTTATACTTTGAACCACAATTTCAAATTTTAGCCTTCAGATTGGCTAGGATTACAAGTGTGAGTCATTGTCACCAGCCTGAATGCGATACTTTAACCTTTAAAGAATGCTAATTTCAATAAAGATTTGTTTGCGGTTAGATGAGCGGTATCAGTAGTCAGTGACTTTGGAGTACTGAGGAAACTGTCAGCTCTTCACCACAGTGGACTGAAAGAAGGCAGGAGGGCAGATAGTTTTAGGATGACTTTTGCAAGCTGTAGATTTCTTCAAGTGTAGCTGATGTTACAAAACTATGTTAGGTCAGTGCATAATCTATGCACTGAAAGAAGGTAGTTCCTCTACAAAGCTAAAAGCAGGAGAAATAACGTGTTTATAAGATGAATGCTGATTAGTGCTGGTCATTCTTGTGACATGATCTCAAATTAGAAAACGTTTAAGTGCTCCAGAGAGACATTTTCTTCAGCTCCCTTGAAAAATAAACTGTGAAGAAAAAGAGGTGGGAAAAGCCATTAGAAAGAGTGATGAAATACATGTCCCTGTCTTGAAAGGTGTTCAGGTTTTAGAACATTTTTGTATGTGTGGCGACAAAGAAGCAACTGTGGCAGTGGCCAGATGCTCTATTTTCATTTCTGTCATCCAGGCAGGCAGAGTTGCTGCCACATGTCTGAGTCAAAAAAAAATGTTTCTTACTGTTGTGGAAGGCCTTCCCCTTTTTATTTTTTATGAGGCTGCCAGCATCAATTTGGTCCTTTCTCTAACTGAAAGAAAAGCAGTATTAATAGGTGAAAATTCCTAGAGATGTCATATAATTTTCAAGAGACAACTCTTCAGGTGTAGGCATGGCTCAAATGTTGGAGTGGTTGCCTAGCAATGCAAAGCTGAGTTCAAACTTCAGTATGTCCTACCCCTAAAGAAACAACTTATGTGTGTATGCACATGTGTTCATATGAATGTGTGTGTGTGCACCAGTACCAGGGCTGGCATTCAGAGCCTGGATGCTGTCTCTGAGTTCTTTTGCTAAAGCACTCAAGCATGAAGCCACAGATCTACTTCTGGCTTTTAATGATGAATTGGAAATAAGTGTCTCTCAGACCTTTTCTGCCCAGGCTGGCTTTGAACCATGATCCTCAGATCTCAGTCTCCTGAGTAAGTAGGATTAGAAGTATGAGCTACCAGCAGCCAGCCTAAAGAAACATGTCAAAGAAACCTTACTAAGAAAATACAAAAGACGCTGCTTAGCTTCATTTACAGTCCTCAACTGGAGCATTTTAGACACTGAGTAAGTGTAAAATTTAGTCTGAAAAGAACTATACCCACTCAAATGAAATGTGGAATAATTGGTCTAGTTATTATAAAATAACATGAGTATTTGTAAACTGGATATTGGTATCAGGATTTATTTAACACAATAATTAAATTAGTGCTTATTTTTCATTGATGAGGTTGATGAGTTGAAGGAATCAGCATATGAGGTTTTATTTTATTAATTCAATGGCATATGATCCACCTACCCTCAAAATTCAATGTTTATAGCAAAGTATATACTTAATTCAAGTACTCAACATCCAGTGTTAAGCAGTTCATTTAATTTCATTCATCCACCCATCAACTAGTATGGCATCCGTGCCATGTGTGAGGAAGGATGCAAAACAGTGGAAATGTAGCCGCAAGCAGTGCAAAGGGGTCAAAGACTATTCTGGAGTCAGGTACACTAGACTTAAACAAGCAATTATAAGAAGGAGTTATAGATGCTTTGGTGAGGCAAGCAGAATTATTTTAGTGCATATAGGAAGCAACATATAGGAGCATGTATGGAAGACATGTGCGAGATACTGGGAGAGAGCTAAGAAAAGCCTCTTGGAGAAATAAATGTGGAAGACTAGACTAAATCCACTGTCAGGCACCTTGTCCTGCATCTCAGCCTTCTTTGATGATCTGACTGAAGGCATTTATGCTTAGAAGTCATCCCTCAATAGTGTTAACTAAGGACAAAGACTCTGAACCTCTCTGCATTTTTAACTGTCAGTCAACTCTAGTCCTTACCTCAGAGCATTTTCCAAGAGGGATATTTTTTTTTTTAGCTGTGCATGTACCAGCATAGGTGACGCTCAATAGACTGGCACCATGAAGTTCTTTTGCTTGTCTGTTGTATTGAGGATTATGTTGATGAGTTTATTGCTGTTTATGTAGTGATTATTGTAGTATCCATTGGTAGTGGGATGAAAATGGGTCATTATACTACCCACTAGGCATATAAACTCTAGCACTAGCTTTTGTGTTTATTATTCTGTTTATAAATTCACATGTGAAATTGAGATTATCTTCATTTATGACCTGAAAGAATTGGAGTGTATTTTAATTGCTGACAATTCTCTTGCTCTGTTACTAACTGCATCAGAAAAGCTATGTGTCCAACTACAATGTTTAAAGTGAATTCATAGGGGAATATAATATCTTTGGAGAGGCCAAATAAAGCTATGGATAATGATGCTGAAGTCGACTATTAGAAAACAACATGTAGCTTTTTTTCTTCCAGAAACAGTTTAAGAATCAGGAAGAAGTGCTTCTGATTGGCAGGATTTGAGCAATCAGCTCGTGGGGGTGGGAGTCCTACAGCAGGAACAGATGTTAGGGTTGTAGGGAGAAGGTCAAGAAATATGGGAATTTGGCCAGGAGCCCAGAATAGAAGTTGCAGAATTTCACAGGGGATATCTGAAATGTTTGGGGATTTGAATAGCTTCAGGGAAAGTTTCAACTTGAGGCTAATGTGAATCTGGATCCGAATGGCTAAGCACTAAGGGCCTCATATCATTGGAATAAAAATACCTCCAAGAAATAGCTCTGTCTTTGATTAGTGGTAGAAACCTAAGAAAACTTGCAGTTTATTTCCTGAAACCTAAATGCTACTACAGTAATAGTAGAATTATTTTATCAGCTCTGCGAGAAAAAACATGGTCCTGTGTCAATTGGCTATGTACCATTCGGAGCTTTAGCTTTCATCAGCTGGCAAAATGTATGGCTATCTGACAGTATGGAATGCCACCTAACCAAGGAAGAACAGACCTTTCCTTATGCCCTTCTGCTTCTCCCCTGTGAAAGATAAAATAGTGTTTTGCAGTTAAACAGGGGCAGGGATAAGTGTATAATTAAGTCAAAGAGAATATGGTACTTGGTTGCTTCGGTGTTCAGATCTTTTGGGCTAGATGTTCTAATGAAAGTGGTATTGTATTAGCAAAGTAACCAGAGAAGTTTACATCTGGAAACAATAGAGGAGCATGTCCTTTGAAAGCAGTTTTAAGAAACCTTGGAGGCAAAATTATATATATATTTATATATACACACATATACATATATATAAACATTTATGTACATGTATATACATATGTATATACTTGCATGTATCACACAGCTAGTAGAAATCACTGCTTTTAAAATGAAAACATAAGCAACTGGAAAATGCCCAGTCCATTCTGAGGTTGTAACAACTATCTCCAAGGATATCAATCTGCTGGGTATCCATCATATTTCTACTTAGCTGTCTTTGCCCATTACGGAAAAATCTAGACTTAATGTCTGTGTTTGCTGCTGCTGCTGGTTGGCCTCCTCACCCTGTTCGAATCTGACATTCTACAGAGCAGACCACGCAGCAGTTGTAGACCTCAGTCTTTCTGGGAAATAATACGCTGGGCCTAGATGGCCCACACTAGTAGAACTGTGAAAGCTTTCCTCTTCCCAAAGGAGAAGGTTGGGTCATCTATCACAGCCAGAGGCAATGCATGAAATGACTGTAACAAACAAATGAATGAGTGCCCAATAAATCATGGTAGCTTGATTAATCAATAAAGATATTGATTGCTTTAGGAATATTTCACTTCCCCTCTTCACCCCCTCCCCCAACCAAAAGGATTTACACAGGCTACTGAAAGATATATTTATCTTCCATTCTTTCGAGCTTGTATTTGACTTAGTGTAATAGGAATTGATCATTATCTAAATGTTGCTTTGGCTGGACTGTTGTAATTTGCTGTATTACAATGTCTGGAGTTGCTTGTACAAGTACTATCATCTCTTGTTATATCGTTTTATAATATAGATGAATGCGTCTTATCAGGAATCCCTCTGGAACTTTCCTTTCCCAATTATATGTCAACGGGGAAAAATAATTCCAATTAGGAGCAACTTACCTAGCATAGAAAGGCCACACCACTGACAATAGTTGTTTTCTAGTAGTAAAAGGCAAAATGCTTTGCTTTGAGGTCTCACAGTACCCTGATTTCCTATCTCAGTTAAAATATTTTTTCTTCCACGTATGTAATTTCTGATTTTGTGCTGGTGGCTCATGCCTGTAATCCTAGCTATTTTGGCATTTGGTTAGTAGTGACAAAATTAGAAGAGATTTGACTTAAGGTATCTATTATAGAACTGGTCATAATAGCATCAAATTGAAAACAATCCAAACATCCATTAAACTGGTTTACTAAATTATAGTACATAAATGTAATTGAATAATGTCTGACCATTACAAATGGTGTGGATCTATATTTATTGACATGGACGAATGTTCATGGTATTATTCAGTACAGTTCTCAGAATATATGTGAAATGCAGTTCTTTGGTTATCTATCTATCTATCTATCTATCTAATCTATCTATTTATATTGGTTATCATTCTATCCATACATCCATCCTGTTTGTCTGTCTATCTTCATACACAATATTTTCCCAAAATTGTTAACATTTTGCTATACATGCACATATATCTAGAGAAAGAAAAGGAGAAATATTTATCCATATTTATTTGACCAAAAATTAATAGTGTAATGCCTTGGTAATAACATTTTTCCACATATTTTTATTGTAATTAATAGAAGGGTTACATTATATTCACCAGATAGAAGGTGCCATTACTTCACAAAAATTGATACCCTTTCTCATGTTTTGGTCCCCATTTCTCTCCCCCTACCCCTGCCCCTAGCATTTTAAGTGATTTTATTTTTCAGATCTTGTCTGATTTCTACAAGCAGAGGTCACAGCTTTCTCTTTTCTTAACAACAGGAACATTTATCAGTCAGTATACTTATCATATTGAAGTTGTTATTTTGAGGGGAATATTTAATGCATATTTAATATGAGTTGTTTTATAGTTTTGTTTTATGATTGGTTTGTTGGTTTAGGAGAGAAGATAATTTTGGTAACAAGTTTAGCTAGTTAGTAAAAGAATAATTGGAATTATATTTCTTCTATTTTTATCTTCAATAATAGTTTGTGTGAGTATAGCTTGAGTAAAAATGTATATCTTAAGTAAAAGTATAGCTGGTACCGGTGGCTCATGCCTGTAATCCTACTCAGGAGGCTGGGATCTGAGGATCATAGTTCAAAGCCAGCCCAGGCAGAAAAGTCAATGAGACTCTTATGTCCAATAAACTATTCAGAAAAAGCCAGAAATGGCACCATGGCTCAAGAAGCAGAGTACTTGTCTTGGACACCAATTGGCTCAAGGACAGTACTCAGGCCCAGAGTTAAATCCCAGAACTGTAAAAAAAATATGTAAGTATAGTTTGAGTAAAAAGATCCTGTTTCATGTATGAAGTAATGCTCCTTCTATTTGGTGAATATAACTGTAACCCCTCTATTAATTATAATTAAAAAAGATCCTATTTCAACTAATAATCTTAACATGGTTGTGCATGTCCATAATCTTACCTGTACATTATGTATAGATAGTCCATGCCAGCACAGGCAAAAACCGGAGTTCCTAACTGAAAAATATAACCCCCTCCACACACATGGCAATCTGAATAGAAAATTGGATACTATGAAAATCAGATTGCTTTAAAACAAGACAAACCTAAACATGTCTCAGAAATTTTCAGAAACAACATATGTAAAGTCAAAACAAGAGATAATAGATACACATCTCATGCAGATATGAAGACACATGGGAAAAGAGAGGAAACAAAATAGATATTGCCAAAGAAATAGTAAATGAGTTTTCCATACTAAAGACTCAAGGATAAAATGAATCGATGAAAATTGACCTGCATGTAGTAAAAGCCTGTTGACACTTTGGGGTTTCAAGGACAAATGTGAAATCCCTTGGTGTGAGGTAGAACAATCAGATTGCTTATGAAGGCAGACCCATATAGGCAAATGTAGTTCTCACAGACTGAAGATCTTTCTTTTTTTTTTTTTTTCATTTTTTTATTGTAATTAGTAAAAGGGTTACATGATATTTGCCAGATAGAAGGTGCATTAATTCACATACATTGATACCCTTTCACATGTCTTGGTACCCATTTCCCTCCCCCCCCCACCCCCCACCCGTCTTGGTTTTCCCCCCTTCCCTATCAAATTTCAAATATCCAAATACAAATAAATTCAATATATCAGATAACAAAGTGAGATACTATACAAATATGAGATAACCAAGGGACAGCAAAGGAGATGAGAGACAACATAGTACATTAAGGACAACAATCATTCATTATATGGCTTTTGTTTCAATATCCTGGAGGTCCTTTCAATTAGCTTCACATTATATGTCCTTATGTATCAAGATTTTGCTCTATTGCAAATCTCTGCTAGTAGAGCCCAAGGTTTCTACTGATTATGACGAATGAGGGAAACCATTGAGCCTAAGTTCCTTTGAGTCTGGCTTACTTCACTTAATATGATTTTTTCTAAGTCTTTCCATTTCCTAACAAATGGGGCGATGTCATTCTTTCTGACAGCAGCATAGAATTCCATTGTGTACAAATACCACAACTTGTTGATCCACTCATCAACTGAGGGACATCTAGGTTGGTTCCATATCTTTGCTATGGTGAATAGTGCTGCAATGAACATTGTTGTGCTAGTGGATTTAGTATGCCTCAGTTTCTGGATGGTTGGGTAAATGCCAAGTAGTGGAATTGCTGGGTCATAGGGGAGTTCTATGTTTAGCCTTTTGAGGCACTGCCACACTGCTTTCCATAGTGGTTGAACGAGTTTGCACTCCCACCAACAGTGTAGTAGTGATCCCTCCTGCCACCTGGCCACATCCCCTCCAGCATCTGTTGTCATTCGTTTTCCTGATCCTGGCCATTCTAACTGGAGTGAGGTGGAATCTTAGCGTTGTTTTGATTTGCATTTCTTTTATGACCAGAGATGTTGAGCATTTCTTCATGTGTCTATAGGCCATTTTTGTTTCTTCTTCAGAGAAGACTCTCTTTAAGTCTTTGGCCCATTTTTTAATGGGATGATTGTTACTTTGGAGGTTAGTTTTGGAGTGATTGAATTTTTTGAGTTGTTGATATATTTTAGATATGAGGCCTTTGTCCGTTGTTTGGTTGGTGAAGATCTTCTCCCACTCTGTAGGCTTCCTGATTAGTTTACTAGCTATGTCCTTTGCCATACAAAAGCTCTGCAGTTTAATGCAGTCCCACTTATCCAGCCTTTCTCTGATTTGTTGTGATTCTTGGTCCTTATTAAGGAAGTTTCGACCTGTGCCAAGGAGGCCTAGTGTATCTCCTATTCCTTCCTGTAGAGTTTTCAGTGTGTCAGCTTTTACCTCCAGGTCTTTGATCCATTTGGAGTTAATGCTAGTGCAAGGTGACAAAGAAGGATCCAGCCTTAGTTTTCTGCAGGTGCTTAACCAGTTCTGCCAGCACAACTTGTTGAAGAGGCTGTCTTTCTTCCATTCTATTTTTTTGGCTCCCTTGTCAAGGATTAGGTGGCCATAGGTCTGTGGTTTAATATCTGGGTCCTCAGTTCTATTCCATTGGTCTGAAGATCTTTCTTCATTATTGGTTTCTCCAAAGGAAATCACAACCATACCATAAAAGTGCTGTCCTGTGCACATTCTATTTACCACTTTCTTCATTCTATTAAGTGAAATCTTAGGAATTCTGGGATTTGGTTGTATTTTACAGTGCAATGTGACAATTCTACTATGTTTGAAGAGTTGATCCCCTTCTACTCCTTCTGTTTTGAGTTGAGGACATGGAAGGAGGAGAATGTATTAAAGGTTGGAGATTTTTTTTAAAAAGTTTACCTTTCATGCAGATTTTTTTCATTCCCTCTAGCAGTCATAGTTTGGTAAATCTTTGCATCAATCTGCATTGTATTTTATGAGGGTTATGATTTCTGATATGTGGATGCCAGTCTTGCCAAATTCTCAATGATGTTTGCTAATGATTGTGTTTCTATAACTATATGACTTGGTGACCTGGAGAGGCAGTAGAGGTGTTGTTGTCCTTCCTCCTCCTCCTCCTGTTCTTTCTTTTCTTCCCCTTCTCCCTCCCTCCCTCCCTCCACTCCCCTCTTTCCTTCCTTCCTTCCTTCCTTCCTTCCTTCCTTCCTTCCTTCCTTCCTTCCCTCCCTCCCTCCCTCCCTCCCTCTTTCTTTCTTTCTTTCTTTCTTTCTTTCTTTCTTTCTTTCTTCCTTCCTTCCTTCCTTCCTTCCTTCCTTCCTTCCTTTCTTTCTTTCTTTCCTTCCCTCCATTCCTCCCTCCCTCCCTTCCTCCCTCCGTTCCTTCCTTCCTATTTTATGGCTCAAACTCTGGGCCTACTACTTGAACCACAGCACCACTTTCCAGGTGACTTTGAACCATGCATGATCTTCAGATCTCAGCCTCCTGAGTAGCTAGAATTACAGGTATGAGCCACCAGTATCTGGCTACAAGGAGTGTTTTAATACATGATTATTATTATTCTCTTTAAGATATTATGAAGACTAGCAAGTGTTTTCATTACTTGGAAGTTTCCATTAATTAGTATTTAGTAACAAGCTATAGAAAAGGTCCCTGAAAGTATAGTCTTAATTAATGTTTAATTGTGAGCCTTTTCTAAATTATTTTTTACCAAGGTATTTTCCTTTGGATTCCAAATTTGTCTCCAGTAGTTTCTTCAGTGCTATTTTTTCTTAAATAAAATAAAAGTCAGGTTTGTATAGCAAACCCAAAAGGAACTTTCATATTCCTTGAATCAAATTCCTTGAACCCTGGGGAAGATTTCTCCAGGGGCATGTTAACATAAAGAAACAAAAGATGAAAAATTCACCTGCTAAATGCTACCACCTCTTCTGCCCTTAGAATACTAGTAATAATACCACAATTTTCCACTATACCAAAAGGCCAACCTATACTCTTCATATGGATTTGAAGCCATTCAGATAGTGAAGACACTGATTTTTCATGCAGTTCTGGGGCATGGAATCTGTCATTATGTTGGGCAAATATCTACCATGTTTTGGAAGAGATGGTCATCAGAATTTGTCAACAAGGAACAGAGATAAAAAGCACCATCTTTAGGATCTTAAAGGCACATTTCAAGTTATACAACTTAATTCCATACGTAGCATGAACAACCATGAATAGTACTTGTTTTGAAAAGGTGAACTTGTGACTATGGAGAAGTGAATGCATCCCATCTTCAGCAACACTATCGCCACTGCCTGGAATGGTTCAGCCAAGCCATCAGCTATGGTTGCATTCCCTTAGACCAAAAATTCTTACATTTGTTAAGTGAAGAAGCATAGGACTGTCAGGTCTATTGATATCCTCTCTGCCTGCTTTCTGGGAAAACTGGGCAAAATTTTTATCAGTTGGATTCAGGGTTTGATGAGGAATCATCTATGACAAAACCTTTTAATCTGGACATTGTTTCTATTGCCTGTGCTGTCTATTAAGCTTTTTAGGTTCTAGAGATAAACGAAATGTAAAAATAAAGACTATTTCTTCACTTAATGATTTTTTTCTCATCAGTTGTAAATGTTCAATTGAAGGTAATATGTTTTAATCCTTGAATCAATGGCTCACCCACCCATGGGTGCCTCACCAAGAAGGAATTAAGGGAACTCAGGTCGCTTATTGTTTTAGAAAAGCTGTGATATTCTGGATATAAAGCTGAAACTATGAAAGATAGTGGAGTGAAACGTCTAGGAATTAAAAAAAATCATGTGTATCTTTGTTTTGGATTTATCTGATGACAGGCTACTCTATAGAAACTAGAAGGCATGGCAGGAGATTGGTCAAGGCACCTATTTCCCAGAATCTCTTCTTTTATCATCTCTCAGTGTTCTGAAAGCCACAGATGTCATCTCCTGTTCTACAGTTTTCCTGGTGGATCAGGTCTCTTCATTCTCTGTGGAACAGATTCAACGTCCTCTCTATGGGAGACTGAATGATGCTTCCCACAAGATGCCTATATCTAAATTCCTGAAGCCCCTGACTCTTATTATATGCAAAATAAAAAAGTCTTCGCAGTTGTTGTTAAGAATCTTGTGATGGAGGTTTATGTTAGATGACATAGGCAAGTTCTAAACGTAATTATAAGTATTCTTTCCTTTAATCTAGAACTGAAAGGAATGCATCTCTAGAAGCTTGAAAAATGGTAAAGAAATGGAATATCCCTTAGGACTGTCTTCTAGCAGTTTTCTAATTTAGCCCTCTAATGGTCACATTCTACTGTGTGAGGGTATTATATCAGTCCCAATTTTCTTGCAGCAGTCATGGAAATTGCCACAGCCCCCTTGTCTTTTCAAGCACAGTGGATGTGGTTCTATTGCTGCCATCGGTTCCTTTAATCTGTGCCCACTTTGGTAAGAAGTCCACTCATTGTCATCTGTTCAGCCACCTTGTAGAGTATGTCCTTTGTCCTGCTGGGATTCCAATACACATTCTTGTTTTCCTCTGCCAAGGCTATGAGAATATTAGCCAGAAATCCTCATTTAAATTATAGTGAGCCCCATGAGTTCAAGGAAAATGTTTTTGTTTTGCTGGGCCTTTTTATAGATAGATTAATTAGTATGGAAACATTGCTTGTATTTGGGAACAGTATGCTAGAACAAGAAACAGAAGATTCTAAAGAGCTTCCATTTGCATGTATGCAAATATCTAATATAATCTGAGCTGTATACGCTTGAGGAAGTCTTCTACAGTCTTAATATTGTCAAAGCAAGGGTTTACTTTGCCAACTAGAATAAGAATTATAATACTGAAGGAATTTATTCTTCAGATGTTTCACATAGTACACGTAGTTTTGAACATGGGCTTTGGGTGATATTTTCTTTGTTGCTGATTTGTTAGATGGCCCTGTGCATGCACACATCTGAGTACACACACACGCATGCACACACACACACACACACACACACACACACACACACGCTCCCAGAGATCTAGTCGTTTGTCTTGTGGCATTTTTTTTGTACCACTAAAGAAATTAAAAGTCAGTTTGTGGTTTCACAATTGCATAGCATAAATATATATAAAATGATAGGAAGCTTGAGATCCAAGAATAGTCCATAAACTGGAGACTTCTACCTCATGACTTTATAGTGTAACAAACTGCGGTATCCTCTGTAGATTTGATTTAATGGCTTTTTATAGATCTGAACGAAGCAATTATTTCCAAACCCTAGCTCCTCTGACCTTCGCCATTGTTGTTGTTACTGTTATAAAAAGTATTTTGTGCCTAGTGCCTGGCAGTGACTAAGATTGTTAAGCACACTCTCCCTAAATCCTAAATGAATCTGCTCTTGTAGATATGTTATGAATATAAAGATTTGCTAAGAGAAATAAAAATGCAGCAGATAGGACTTTAAAAGTTCATAAAAGGGAGTTATAAATGTACTTAATGAAAGATCACATTTCTTTTCACATTTCGACCCTTCATGGGTTTCTACAGTGCTCTAAATATGTTTCCAGTCCTATCATTAGCATTTGACTTCAAGACAAGTATCCTCCAACATATTTTAGGGTTCCCTTTATAGTACCATTACCTACAAAAGTAGATTGCTTTATATATATTTTTCTTTCTTTAAGAAATTCATGTTTTTTACAAGGACATAAACCTCATAAGGTTTTGAGAAGCATTTGGAAAATGGCAACAATACGAAGAAAAAAAGTCATCTTCAGCTTTGGACATTTGATGGTCAAATTGTTCCATAGGTTATTTTGATGAATAGTGTGTTTCTTAGGAAAAAAATTACTGGAAAAATACCTTGATGTTCAGTTAGGATACTAACTTACATACCAGTCAGTATGTCTTGGACACATATCACATACTAGTTGAGAAACCAGTTAGTATGTCCTGAAAACATTTTTATCCTTAAAAGAAACCTAGAGTCAAAGCCATGTGTCATCCATCTAGGAAGTTCCATCCTTCCGTGGTCAGAAACTAGTGCTTGTTACTGCCAATGCTTTACTTTAAACAATTTAAAAACATGCTATAACTCCCATCCCTTGGACTCCCAGAATGAGATCAAGGATTAAAAAGCTCCATGTTTCCAATCTCAGTGGAAAATTGGCTGTCACATGCCACGAGATATATACTAACTGATTTTGCCGTGCAATTGGGTTCTTAATGAAAGTAACATCAAACAAAACTGCACCCCTCTGTATTTCATTTGTGCATCTTGTACCTGGGCACAAATGTAACTGCTGTAAATCTTTTAAGTTGAGTTCAATAAAGCAATAATACTGTACTGTGCGAACTGACCATTTAACTTAAGGACTGATTTGTTATGCTATTAACTTGTCCTCCTACCTTGTCTTAGGGCTTTTTGCTAACTGAGTGGCTGTTAACCACTGTAATGAACAGATTCTAACAAGTGAGGAAAAACCATCTTAAACTGACTAAAATCACTGACTGAAATCTTTAAGGTGGCCATGGAATAATGAATAGGTTTTAAAGTTATTAAGGTTTAATCTTGGAGGCATTGCAGAACTTCAAAATGCAATAGAAGTGAAAGCAGCAAAAGGAGAGGAATATAGACTCTTGATAAGGGTTTCTAATTTGTGCAGAACATGTCAGGTTTTTTTTTTTTAGCCATTACTTAAAAAAATTTCTGTAGCCAAATTACATGGCTTAGAAATTAGCACTATCATTAGGAGTAGCAGCCGTGGCATTTATTTTATCTTTTCAACCAGTGTACTGTCTGGTATAAAAATATATCTTACATCCTCTGTGGAAACACAGGAAATTCTGGAAATGGCCAACTCAGCATTACAATTAGTTGGTAGTTGATGAGACTTCAGGACACATGTAGAAGAGAGGGCAAATGATTTCAGAGCTCCAGAAATAGAATGGGGAGAGAGTTCAGAACTGCAGGAAGAGAAGGAAATAGGTACTCTCTCTTATCATAGACTGGATCTCAACCCAAGACATATTCCATTTTTTTTGTCAGTTTTTGGGCTTGAACTCTGGGCCTGAGCACTGTCCCTGAGCTCTTCAGCTCAAGGCTACCACCCTACCCCTTGAGCTATAGCACCACTTCCGGTTTTCCAATGATTTATTGGAGATAAGACTCTCATGGTCTTTGGTGCCCAGGCTGGCTTTGAATGGTGATCCTCAGATATCAGCCTCCTGAGTAGCTAGGATTAAAGGCATAAGCCACCACACCTGGCTATATTTCATTATTTTTATGCAGTATACTTGTATCAGCTTCTAGAGAATGCAAAACTTTGGTTTATAGAAAAAGTTCCTTGTATGCTGTTTTGTAATATACAAAGGCACTTTTTTCTGGTAAAGCAGATTCATTTTATTTATTATATAACACATAACAATATACATACCATTATATATATATTTAATTTTCTGTACTAAGATTTGAACTAAGGGCATTCACTAGAAAGGCATTTCAACACTCAAATCACACCCCAAATGTCTTTTGCTTTTTTGAAATTTTCGGAGTGGGTCCTGACTTTGTGCCTGGGGGTGGCCTGGACTTTGATCCTCCTACTTTCATTCCTGCTAGGATCATAGGAATGTAGGACTGAGTCCAGCTGACAGATTGAGATGACCACTAGTGATATTTGTCTCCTAACTAGCTGGGCTTACATGTGTGAGCCATTGGACCTGATTTACTCTACTTGTATTCGCTATGAAATTTGTCAAGATTGTGTGAGTCTACTTTTCAAAAGAATTAAATGAAAAAAATAAACCCATGATTATGTTAGAGGAAGATTCTGAGGTTGCAGGAGTTCTCAAAAAGCATTCCCATGATTGTGCTAAACACTGAACTCATTTTCTTTTTTGCCACTCCTGGGATTTGAACTTAGGGCCTGGGCACTGTAATTCAGCACTTTTGCTCAAAGCTAGTGCTCTGCCACTTGAACTACTGTGCCATTTCTGGCTTTTTTTGTGTGTATGTATGTAGTACCAGGGAATTGGACTTAGGGCTTTGTGCATGCTAGGCAAGCACTCTACCAGTTGGCCCCACTTCTGGCCCTTGTTCATGCAGTTTTTTTTTTTAATTATTTTATTGTCGGGATAATGTATAGAGGGGTTACAGTTACATTCATTAGGTAATAGATACATAACTTCTTGCACATTCATACCGCTTCTCATGTTTTTGTCCTCATTTTCCTCCCCCAACCATTCCCAATCATCTTGTTTTCTCCAGTTTTATACTGTAAAAATTAAGAACAAGTTGGGTATAGTGGAGCATCCTTATAATCCTAGCACTGGAGGCTGACATTGGAGGGAGGTGAGATGGTAAGTTCAAGATTAGCCTGGAAACAAGAGCCATATAATGTGTGATTGTTGTTCTTAGGTACTGTGTTATTTCTGATCTCTTGTTGTCCTTTGATTATTCTCATATTGTTACAATATCTTACCTTGTTATCTGGTATATTGTATATGCGATCATTTGTTTATCTGAAATAAGAAAGGGAAGGGGGAAACAAGATGAGGAGAATAGATGGGGGGAGGAAAATGGGGACAAAAACATGACAAGGGGTATCAATGTGTGAAGTAATGCACCTTCTATCTGGTGAAAATAACTGTAACCCTTCTATTAATTACAATAAAAAAAGATATATATAGGACTGGGAGTTTGGCCTAGTGGTAGAGTGCTTTCCTAGCATTCATCAAGACCTGGGTTCAATTCCTTGGTACAACATACATAGAAAAAAAAGCGGAAAGTGGTGCTGAGGCTCAAGTAGTAGAGCTCTAGTCTGGAGGAAAGCCCAAGGATAGTGCTCAGGCCCTGAGCTCAAGCCCAGGACTGGCAAAAAAAAAAATGTGTGTGTGTGTGTGTGTGTATATGTACATATATATATATATACATATATATATATATATGTACATATGATTAGCCTGGGCTACAGAGCAAGAGCCTCTCTCAAAAACCAAAAGTCAAAAGATAAAAAATAAAATTATAAATGCCAATTCATAGGGCAAACTAGAAACTTATCAGGATAAAGGTTAATATGTTAAATGTAAGATACAATCTTATAAATTGATTTTTTTAAAAAACTGAAAATTGCCTAGCTTTCTAATAGCAGAGGGCTAAAGGGCAGGGAGTATCCATAAAACAAAACCGAAGCATATAATTAAAATATAATTCTATAAGGCATAAGATTTAATTATATTGCTAAGCTAGAAAGGCAATTCCATTGTACACTGAAGAAAATGATAAATAGGGTTCTCTTAAAAGTTAAATGACTAGGAGTGACCGAGGAAAATGGCGCCGAGACAATAGGGACGCTGCCTAGTTCTCTCCCACAAAAAGAGAGAACCAGGGAATCCCATGAGTCAACTACCTTAAGAAATCCACAACAACAAACTCAAAAAGCAACAGAGAAGGACTCAAACTGGAAATGAAATCCAGATAAAGCTTACATCCAACTTTCTCAAAGAATTCGGAATGCAAGGACCCCTCCCTTACCCCCTTGCTGCTGGCTCCCAGTCTGGAAAGGTGTGGCAGGGAGGGAATCCTGAGCAAGACAGCACCAAGGGGCCCCCCACAGTCACAGACTCTCTGACAAAGCTGCGGAAACACAGCAGGGAACTGAAGGGCAGACCAGTAGCCAAGCTCGCCTCTGAGAATCAGAAAGGCGTGGCTCCGCCCTTGGAGCTCACGTCCTCAGCTGGGGCCTGCCCCTGGGAACAGAGTAGAAACCAGCTGGTCCAGCTGAGAGCCCCTGGAAACTCCCAAACTCCAGACCCTTGGCTGGGGCCGCCCCTGGAAACAGCACAGGAAAACCAACAATCTGCCCAGTGCACTGAGACTGAAGCACACTGAGACTGAAGCATGCAGACCCATCCCAAAGTCCACTGTGAGGCCACTGGTTGGGCTGAGAGCTAGTCCTGCAGCAGCACACAGTCTCTGGGAACAGGCTGAACACCTGCAAAAACTGCAAACTCTGACCTAGTCAGCAGCGGAATCAATTTGGCCAAGAACCACAGGTATACACAGATTCCCAGAACCACTGGTCCCAATCCAAGTAAAGACCGCCACTTACCGACCACAGAGTGAACTACAACAACAGTTCTGGATGCCTAGGAGAGCGTAAAGATGAATTACGACATACATAAATAATCAAAGTCTCACGCAAAGCCCCAAAGGAAACAAGAGCGAAGCGACGAGAGAGATGTCACCATCCCAAGTAATGACACGTGAAGAGACATGAAATATGACTCAAATCAAGGAGATGATTTTGGAAATGACTAACGAAATTAAGGCTGAATTGCAAAAACATAAGCAAGAAATTTCCAAGGAACTCTTCAAATTCAAAAGAGAAGTAGAAGAAAAGTTCAATACCCTCTCAGCAGACATGATCAGCTCAGTGTCCACACTTCAAGCAAAAATGGAGCCATTAAGCAGCAGATTTACCGAGATGGAGAATAGAACATCAGGAACGGAAGATAAAACACAAGAGCTGGAACAGAGAATCACCACTATGGAAAAATCAGTCAGAATCCACCAGAGAGAGCTCCAGGAATTGGCAGCTGCAGCAAAGAAGTATAATCTTCGTATAATAGGGATTGATGAGGGTACAGAATTTCAGGACAAAGGAATGCAACCCTTATTCACCAAAATGATAGCAGAGAACTTCCCCAATCTCAAAAGGGAAAATACTCACATTATTGATGGTTTCAGGACTCCAAACAGACAAGACCCTAGAAGGCACTCATCTAGAAATATCATAGTAAAGACACTAGACCCAAATACCAAGGAATTGATCTTAAATGCTGCAAAAACAAAGAAAGAGCTATACTACAATGGGAAAAAAAAATTCGAATTACAGCAGATCTCTCCAGGCAAACCCTAAATGCAAGAAAAGCTTGGAAAAACATCATTGATGTCCTGAAGACCAACAAATGACAACCCAGACTGATATATCCAGCAAAACTAGCATTTACATTTGAGGGAGAAACAAGAATATTTCACTCCAAACAGAAACTTTATGAATACGTGCACACTAAACCAGTGTTATAAAAATATTAATTAATCGAGAACAAATTGTAGAACATCAAGAACATCATCAAGAAGCAAATATCTATAATTCACTAAACCCAAAAGGGGGGAAAAGAGACAGAAAGAAACTTAGAAGTAAAAATAAATAATGACAATGGACACTGACCACTTCTCCATAATTTCCCTAAAGGTGAACGGGCTGAACAATCCAATCACAAGACACAGAGCAGCAGACTAGATTAAGAAACACCACCCATCCAAGAGACCCACCTCACCACCAAAGATAGAAACAAATTCCAAGTGAAAGGATAGAAACGAATTTTCCACTCCAATGCACCATGCAAAAAGCAGGAGTAGCAATATTAATCTCAGTCAAAATTTACTTCTCAGTAAAATCAGTACATAACGATAGGGACGGCCATTATATATTAGTAAAGGGTACAATCCATGCCTATAATATTACAGTTATAAACATGTACTCCCCCAACACAGGAGCACCCAAATTCATCAAACAAACTCTTAGAATTACAGAACAAGATAGACTCAAACACAATCATAGTGGGCGACTTCAATACACCACTCTCAACAAATGACAGGTCAACTCAACAAAAGTTAAGCAAAGACACCATCGACTTAAACGGCACCATAGCCCAGCTGGGCTTAATAGATATACACAGAGTCTTCCACCCAACAGTGAAACTTTTTACATTTTTCTCAGCAGCACATGGAATACACTCCAAAATAGATCATATAGTAGTTCATACAGAAAACTTAAGCAGATACAAGAGGTCTGTTATAATCCCATGCAGTCTATCAGACCACAGTGGAGTCAGACTAATCCTGAACAATGAAGTCAAAGTCAAAAAACAGTCAATCACTTGGAGGCTGAACAACACACTTCTGAATAACTCCTGGGTTACAGATCAGATCAGAAATGAAATTAAAAAATTCCTTGAATGTAGTGACTATCAAGAAACATCACAAAGGAACTTATGGGACACAGCAAAGGCAGTTCTAAGAGGCAAATTCATCGCACTAGGAGTGCATATTAAAAAGACAGATGAAGAGCATGTAAATAACCTAAAAAAAACTGAAACACCTAGAGGAGCAAGAAAAAGTTAATTCTTAAACAACTAGAAGGACAGAAATAACAAAAATAAAATCAGAAATATCTGAGATTGAAATAAGATCTAGTATACACAAAATTGATAAATCAAAAAGTTGGTTCTTTGAAAGACTCGACAAAATTGACAGACTAATCAAAAAAAGGAAAGAGGAGACTCAAACAAGATTAGAGACCCCACGGGGACAATCACAACTGATTTCCAAGAAATTCAGCCCATAATGAATAGGTACTACCAGGGTCTATATTCAAAGAAACAAGAAAATCTAGTAGAAATGGATGATTTCTTAAATAAATATAGGCTACCCACACTGAACAACGATGAGGTAAACAAATTGAACAAACCAATCTCTTACAACGAAATTGTGGAAGCAGTCAGGGAAATGCCAACCAAAAAGAGCCCAGGTCCAGATGGTTTCACTGCGGAATTCTACAAGACGTTTAAAGATGAAATAACACTTATACTCTTGAAACTCTTCTGAGAAATAGAAACAGAAGGAGCAATACCAAACTCATTTTATGTAGCTAATATTACTCTCATCCCCAAACCAGGGAAAGACCCAACAAAAAAAGAAAACTACAGACCTATCTCTGTAATGAACACAGATGTAAAACTCCTCAATAAAATATTAGCTGACAGAATCCAGAAGCAAATTAAAAAAATCATACACTATGATCAAGTAGGCTTCATCCCACAGATGCAAGGCTGGTTTAACATTCGCAAATCAATCAATGTAATACATCACATCAATAGAGCTAAGGATAAGAATCATCTGATAATTTCACTGGATGCGGAGAAGGCATTTGACAAAATACAACATCCATTCATGTTGAAAGCACTAGAAAAAAATAGGAATAAGAGGTACATTCCTCAAAATAGTTAAAGCCATATATGAAAAACCTATAGCCAGTATTATACTAAATGGTGAAAGACTGGAACCATTCACCTTAAAATCAGGAACTAGACAGGGATGCCCACTCTCTCCACTTCTCTTCAATATAGTGCTGGAACCCTTAACCAGAGCAATAGATAAGAAAAGGACATCAAAGGGATCCACATAGGGAAAGAAGAAATTAAACTATCCCTATTTGCAGATGACATGATCCTCTACTTCACTGACCCAACAAACTCCACTCCCAAACTTCTAGAATTAATAAACCACTTTAGCAAAGTGGCAGGATACAAAACCAATCTTCAGAAGTCAGTAGCCTTCTTGTACACCAACAATACACAAACAGAAGGCCAAATCAAGAAAATGATCCCATTCACAATAGCCCCCAAAAGAATAAAATACTTAGGAATATACTTAACCAAAGATGTAAAGCAATTATTCAATGAAAACTATAAAAGCCTAACGAATTAAATTAAAGAGGACACTAGGAAATGGAAAGACATCCTATGCTCATGGGTAGGGAAAACCAACATAGTGAAAATGGCTATACTGCCAAAATTGATATACAAATTCAATGCAATCCCCATCACAATCCCAAAGTCATTCTTCACTGAAATAGAAAATTTAATCCAAAGATTCATATGGAACAAGAAAAGACCTAGAATAGCCAAAACAATTCTAGGCAAAAAGAGCAATGCTGGTGGTATTACAATACCAGACTTCAAACTCTACTATAGAGCAATAATAACAAAAACTGGTGGGTATTGGCACAAAAACAGATCAGAAGATCAGTGGAACAGAATAGAAGACCCAGAAATAGAACCACATACCTATAGGCAACTTGTATTTGACAAGGGAGCCAAAGATATACAGTGGAAAAAACACAGTCTATTCAATTATTGGTGCTGACAAAACTGGGCAGCCACATGCAGAAAACTAAAAATTGACCCTAGCCTGTCACCATGCACAAGCATTAACTCAAAGTGGATCAAAGACCTCAACATCAGACCGGAAACCGTGAAACTGCTACATGATAAAGTAGGGGAGACACTGGAACTCATATGCACAGGCAAAAGATTCCTGACCAAAATCCCAGTGTCACAACAGATTGGAGAGATTCGATAAATGGGACTACCTAAAAATAAACAGTTTCTGTACAGATAAAAGCATAGTCGCAAAAGTAGAGAGACAGCCAACCAACTGGGGAAAGATATTCATCAACAATACATCTGACAAATGCTTAATAGCCAGTATCTACAGGGAACTCAAGAAACTAATTCCCCCAAAACCCAATAAACCATTCAGTAAATGGGCAAGGGAACTAAAGAGTGACTTATCAGAAGAAGAGATTAAAATGGCAGAAAAGCATATGAGAAAATGTTCATTATCTATGGTCATAAAGGAAATGCAAATAAAAACAACCCTAAGATACCACCTTATCCCAACAAGAATGGCCAAGATTTTGAATTCAGACAATGAAAGTTGCTGGGGGGCGGGGGGGGGTTGTGGAGAAAAAGGAACCCTACTACACTGCTGGTGGGAATGTAAACTAGTTCAGCAACTGTGGAAAGCAGTGTGAAGGTTTCTTAAAGAATTGAAAAATAGACCTTCCCTATGATCCCGCCATACCACTTCTGGGCATCTATCCTGAACAGCATGACCCAAAATATTATAAGTACACCTGCTCAGCTATGTTCATCTCTGCACTATTCACAATAGCCAGGCAATGGAAACAATCCAGATGCCCTACTGCAGATGAATGGATACAGAAAATGTGGTATATATACACAATGGAATGCTACATAGCCAACAAACAAGATAAAATAATGGCATTCGCAGGGAAGTGGAGGAATATAGAGCGAATCATGTTGAGTGAGACAAGTCAAGACCTAAGGAATAAAAGGCACATGGTATCCTTAATATGCGGCTATTACATCCAAAGAGTACAAGAGCAAGGACTCAATAATTGCATACCCAAAGCTATGGACATGGTAATGGAAATATAAACATAACTATATAGACATAAAAACCTATGACTCTATAGACATAATGTTTTGTTTCATAAATTAATATGTTTCTATGACATACAAACCCTTAGCCTAATTTTGATTAAGTCCCAGTGATTGTAGAGATTCCTTTCTTGAACACTTGTTTGTTAAACTTGTCATTTAAAATATGATGTAAAAATCAACATTAATAAATTCTTTATTAAAAAAAGAAATAATTGAACAGAAAAAAGTTAAATGAGTAGGACAACCTTTTGAAATGCTAAATAATAAAATGTTTATAATGGCTAGCTCTGCTTGCTAATATTTTGAAATGAAGTTTTAATTAATTGAGAAGGAATACAAATTACTCTTGTAAATCTCAAAAAGAATAATAACTAAATGTCTTAACTATTCTGTGTATCTATGATGGATATTTAATTGTTTCATTTTTCTTCCATTTTTTTTCTCTTTGATAAATTACCATGGAAAAATCTTTTGGATGCCTTGGCAACCACGTTAAGTTTTCCAGCTCCTTAGCGGACATAAGTTGATAAACTTTCATTGCTAGTTTATAAGAAAATCAAATACATGGAATTCTGCTGCCCTAGAATGGAAAGATGAGGGGGAATGATGCAACTTTTGCTTGTTTCTTAGTAGCACACAGAACCCCAGTGCAGAAATGAGGCTGGGCATAGAGCACCATTGCTCACAGAAAACTCTGGCCTTGAGCTTTCTGCTTCTGCCCTGGCTGTGCTGACACAGCTCAGCGCCAGAATCACAGCCTGGGAAATGATTACTGGAAACAATTATATAAAAAATGTGCTACTACGGCTTGACTATTTCCTCTGCATTGCATTGTGGTCTACCACTGTTGTTCTAAATTGCATTGTTTGGAGCAATTCTTGCTCTTGTGTGGCTTTCTCTGTACTTTTTCCCTCTCCTAGAGGAAATATGGTGTTACATTTAAATGAGGTTTAAGTGTGGGCTCCTAAGCTCTTGTTAAATCCTGACACTGAGTAATACAAATATGATCTTGGACAAATAATTATAGCTTTTTCCCCCCTGGGTTTCTATGTCTGGAAGAGAATTATATGGGATACTATATGCAACAAAGTGAAGGCAGTGATTGGTCTGTAATAAATGCTCAGCGAATCACTGTTGTTATTGTCAGTCTTCCTACCATCTCCTCAGGCCCCTATGTGGAGAGAATTTGTAGTCATTGTAGGGTTTCCATGAGTAGTTGAAACTCATGGGATGGTTCACTTCTTTCTTTGGAGTTGTAACTGTTAGGTACTTAACAACATAGTGGACAATGTTTTCTATTTTTCCAAAGGAAGATACTGAAGCTCTCCCTCTAGATACCCTGGCTTTAGATTGAACATTCCTTAGAATTTGCAGTTAGGGTCTTCTAGCAATCTTCTTGTCTACCTCCCCTCCACGAGACCTGGTATTCTTTAAGGGATATTTAAAGAGCTCTGAGTAAACAGCACATACAAGGAATTATGGGTGGCTTTTATCTGGCCTTCTATCAAATTTCTAATCAGCAGCTTTTACTTATTTATTTTTACACACAATTCTTTTGCTTGTAAGATGTTGGGTTTACAAGATGAAAACATTGCCAATTTATTTTATTTTATTTACTATATTTGAAGCAGGACTATCTGCTAATAAACATTTTTCTACAATGGGGTAATGCTCACTATTTTCCAATACAATAAGCAATATTAATGTAATGTGATCCATTTCCACATGACTGATAGATCTGTAATCCCAATATAAACAAGGTGAAGTTTGTGACTAAATAGGAGCTCATTTAAGCTCATACTTGTGATACCTGAAATGGATGTGTGTGACCTAAGTATTAGAAAGAGGGAGGGAAAGAAGGAGGGAGGAAGGGAAAGAGAGTGAGAGAGAAAGAGAGAATAACAGCAATAAATTACACTGTTATATACATAAAAATAAGTTATAAAATTAAATGACAATCATGTAGTGGTTAAATATGGCAATCACCAGCATACCCAGCTTGCCTTTAATGGTGAGTGTGGGGAGAGTTTGCTCACATTTTCTCATCTTGGATTCTCATAGCTTGTGCTTTATCACTTAATCCAAGCCTGCAGCCTGGCTTTTTGCTGGCTAACTGAGGATAGAATCTCATGGACTTTTCTGCCTTGGCTGGCATTGAGACATAGTCCTCTAGGTCTGAGCCTTCACATTAGCTATTATTACAGTCAGGAACCACTGACACTTGAGCTTGTTTTTGAGATTGAATTGCATTAATGATTGCTGAATTTCCATGAAGGATAGGTGAGGGGTGGAACAGATTCTCTGCAGAAAGGCTAACTGGTTAATTCCAACCTTTGATGGAAATTAAATCACTTATAATTAAGTTTGCAGATTGCAGATTTATTTTTCAACAGACAATTCAAACAACCATTTTTTTCCATATATTTTTATTGTAATTATTAGAAGGGTTACATTATATTCACCAGATAGAAGGTGCATTACTTCACATACATTGATACTCTTTCTCATGTGTTGGTTCCCATTTCCCACCCACACCCCTACCCCTCATCCTGTTTAATCCCTTCCCTGTCCTATTTCAAATAACCAAATATGCATATATCCAATATATCAGATAACAAGATGAAATACTGTAACAACATGAAATAACCAAGGACAGCAAAAGAGATGAGAGATAACAGTACATTAAGGACAACAATCACTTGTTATATGGCTTTTGTTTCTATATCCTGGAGGTCCTTTCATTTAGCATCATTCTATATGGCCTTATGTATCTAGGTTTTGTTCTATTGTAAATCTCTGCTAGGAGAGCCCAAGGTTTTTACTGATTATGACAAATGAGGGAAACCATTTAGTCTATGTTCCTTTGAGTCTAGCTTACTTCACTTAATATGATTTTTTCAAAGTCTTTCCATTTCCTTACAAACGGGGCAATGTCATTCTTTCTGACAGCAGCATAGAATTCCATTGTGTATAAATACCACATCTTGTTGATCCATTCATCAACTGAGGGGCGTCTGGGTTGGTTCCATATTTATACTATAATAAATAGTGCTACAATGAACATCGTTGTACTGATGGATTTAGTATGTCCTTGTTTCTGGGGTCTTAGGGGGAACTCTATGTTTAGGCTTTTGAGGAACTGCCATACTGCTTTCCATAGTGGTTGAACGAGTTTGCACTCCCACCAACAGTGTAGTAGTGATCCCCCCTGGCCACATCCCCTCCAGCATCTGTTGTTATTAGATTTCTTGATCATGGCCATTCTAACTAGAGTGAGGTAGAATCTTAGAATTGTTTTGATTTGCATTTCTTTTATGCCCAGAGATGTTGAGCATTTCTTCAGGTGTCTATAGGTCATTCTTATTTCTTCTTCAGAAAAGACTCTCTTTAAGTCTTTGGCTCATCTTTTCATGGGATAGTAGTTTCTTTGGATGTTAGTTTTGGAGTGATTCAATTTTTGGATATATTTTAGATATGAAGCCTTTGTCAGTTGTATGGTTAGTAAAGATCTTCTCCCACTCTGTAGGCTTTCTAGTGAATTTGCTAGCTGTGTCCTTTGCCCTATAGAAGCTCTGCAGTTTAATGCAGTCCCACTTATCCAGACTTTCTCTGATTCGTTGTGTTTCTTGGTTCTTATTTTTCGACCTGTGCCAAGGGGACCTAGTGTATCTCCTATTCTTTCTTGTAAAGTTTTCAGTGTATCTGCTTTTACCTTGAGGTCTTTGATGCATTTGGAGTTAATCCTGGTGCAGGGTGACAAAGAAGGATCCAACATTAGTTTTCTGCAGGTGCTTAAGCAGTTCTGCCAGCACACTTGTTGAAGAGGCTGTCTTTCTTCCATTTTATCAAGCAACAATTCTTATATGATAGTGAACACCGAGGGTCACACGTGCCATATTGATTTTTGCTTTAAGGTTAATTGTTTGCATAAGGAGGTTTCACTTTTGCATTAGTGAATATGAATTCAGTGTATATTGATTAGATTCACCTTTTGTGTGTATATTTTCACTAATTTGTGAATGCTAGACTTAGATTTTAGCTAATCTTGATAAACAAGCCATGTTTAAGATTTTTTTTCTTTATTTTGTATATCCCAAATCATTTTCCCCCAGGAATTTTGCTATACTTTAGCTTTTGCCTTGTAGTTTCCATATCTTCATAGATTGCTTACTGAAAGGTCTACCTCTTGTTTTCTCCTCTACTTCTGCACTCTGCTTTGTCCATTCATAGGCCATCTACTGACAAGAACCACCTGCTTCTTTGAGCCTTGGCCTAATGTTTGTTGGCTCCTTCAGTGTGCTACTGGCCAAGGCAGATTTTGTCCCTGCTGGAGTATCATTGGATCAACAGCGTGCTCTTGGATCAACAGCGTGCTCTCTGCATTCGCTCCATCAGGTCTGTGAGTCCTCCTAGTCTGTCCATCTTGCCAAAAGCAAATCTCTTGTATTGTGATCTGTAATCTGTTCATGTCAAAAATCCTCTTCACTTTATTAGTGGCCATGACACTAGCCAACAAATGAATTTCTTATCTCCACCTGCAAGGACAGATGTGGGTTCTATCACAGTAACATTTTTTACTTCTGTTCATGGAGTGAGTCTGGAATTCAGGCATATGGAGGAAGAGGTTCAAATGTCCATTGCAATCAAAGTTCAAAAAATCCAAAATGAACATGTATCATTGACTTCTGAAATCTATAATGTTTAAATATTTTTCATCACCTGTCAAGAAATAAATATGTCTCCAGAAAGCAGAATGAACTAAATGGCAAAGCCAATTGTCCAAATATGGTAGAAAACTACATTATTTGAAATTCCCTTGCTATCTCCTGTAAAACTGAAGACAAGCAAAAATAACCTCTTACTTGCATAGAAAATGCCTCATAAAATTGGTCATAGCTTATCTCATGCTGTAAATACAGGAAAAGAAAATACATATTTGTATGTGTAACTTTTATTAAAAAAATAGAAACATATCCCTTAACAGAAAATGTCAACCATTTTGTTTGATAAACATTCTAAAACTTTATATGGTAGCGTAAAATTTCTCTGCCTGCACAAACTATGGTGTATATTACAAAGGAAAATGATTCATTATAATTTATTTTCTGAGGCTACACTATTGAGAAGGTGTTACTATTTGGAGCTGGTAAAAGTGAACCATGAGCAAAGCCTTCAAGTCAGGATCTCAATTATGACTGAATAGTATTTTTAAAGGGCATTGACAGGTGTTTTGTATTTGCTGAATTTTAAAAAATTTAAATTATCTTATCATATGATTATAGGATTTATGCAGAAAATTGTATGGCTTGTAAGTATATTGTACAATGAATTTTACACCAGGATCATAAACTATCCGTCCAGAACTAAAAAAAATAGAACATTAACTGTTACTTCAGAAATAAGTATTTTATCTATTTATGACACATCCTCTTCTTGCTTAATGGCAATAATTAATTTTGGATTCCATAAAGAAGTTTGGCCTGCTTTTTATGTCTATGCACATATAATATGCATATTTAAAATCCTATAGCTTTCTTTTTCTTTCTATAGTTTTGATAAGCAAAGTGATTGACTTTTTTTAACTCAATTATTTGTTAGAGCCACTCAAATCATTGAATTTGTTTTATATTCTATAGTATTCTCTACGAATTGGATACTCTGATATCAGAGTGGATACTCTGATAATAGAGTATAGAGGGATTACAGTTACATTCATAAGGTAGTGAGGACATGACTTCTTGAACATTGTTACCTTTTCTTTCCTAGGTCTTTCTCCCACTTTCCTTCACCCTACCCTCTCCCATGTTGTAAAGTACATTTCCAACATATTATCTTGTGAACATTGCTATTATACTGGTTCATCCTTTTCATATTTTATTTTTAATATTTGTTTTCAATGTTTGCCATTTTATTTTGCCATTCTATGTATTTATTTTAGGCATGGCATACAGAGGAGAATTGTTGTATGGAAAATTATCATAATATGAAATGGCTCCCCATTGGGACTTTTACTCAGGTTCCCACCATGACTTCTTTAGCAAGCAGACTACTTTCCCAAACAAGAGATACATGCTACTTAGGTTGGGGTCCTCTACTAGGCAGGTGGTGAATGATGCTATCTCATAACATCATTTTAATGTGAGATTTTTTCCAGTTTCTTTGGCCACTCTCAGGACCAGTTGTGTGAGTTGCAGTCTTCTGGAAGCAGATTCCAGTCAATACTCAGTATAAGAGACTAATTAAGGAAATTCTTACACAAAGCTGTTGGGATAGAGAGCAAGAGGAGACATAGAGACTACTGTGTAGACTGGATACCTATGTGAGTAGAAGGAATATCAGACAGGCTAAGCTGCCATAGCATCACAGAGGAAGGAAGAACTCATTGGAAGTATTCTATATTGGTCAGAAAAAATCTGGAAAACTTGTGTGTCCTCTAAGAGTCATACCACAACCGACTCCAAAGTGTGGTCTCTGGAGGCTGTTAGCTAGCTTCAATCTGTGTCAGTTTTTCATTCATTCATTCATAATGATCTTTTATTTATTTACTTGTTTGTTTATTTTAGTTATTGTACAAACAGCTCTCAATTACAGAAGTCAGATTCTAAGTAAAATGCATCTTGATCCATGTCATCCTTTTCATCCTAAGTAGTTTGTTATTGAACAGAAATAAATAGTATATAGCTCCATGGCTGTTCTTACTGCCATAGTAGGCACTTTCTGCCTTCAAACAGATGCTCTCTGTATTTTACCCAGCTTTGCTAGTTTGTCCTGGTGAGAAGATTAACCTAAAGCTATAATCTGCCATAACTATAAGCAGAGTTTATGTTATTTAATACAAATGTTTAATGGACTCCTGAAGTCTACTGGTAGTCTTTAACCATTTATATTTAGAAGTGCTTTACAAAATGATATAAAATTAATAAAATAAAAGAATCTTTTGGCTAATGTTTTTCTTTGCTTTTTTAAATTACGGGGTAGGGTTCTTTAGGCTTTAGTGCCCACTTCACGACATGTTCCAACATCCATGAGAAATAATATTCTTCTTGGGGGTAAATACCACCAGTTCACTAGGTCTTTGTTTCTTGAACATCTTTTCTAATACCTTCTCTACCTTTCTAATACCTTTTCCTATCATGTCTATCTAGATTGATTTCCTAATATGAAAGTTGAAAATAGGTTTTTAATGCCTGGCTGGGGAGATAAGTAATCTCTGTCCATAGAACATTGAGTTACTTGATGGGAAGAACTACTTTAAAAATGCATATGTGTTCATAGATTGAATTCTGTATTCTGTACTCCGTTATTGAATGAGTGAATGAGGATGACATGGTTGTTGGATAGAAGCAGAACATTGTTCTAGGTTCATCCAGTAGTGATAGAGGGAATTTTTACTACTCTGCGCAGGAATTTTCTTTCTCTCAAGATAATCCAAGCAGGAAAACTTTATTATGGTAGCTAGTTGTTACCAGGAAGGGTACAGAAAGCCTAAACTTGAGATCAGAAGAAATAGTGTAAATTTTGAATGACGATGATAATTATAAAATATGGAGGTGGGGGAAGATAGTGGCATCCTGGATAATAGGATAATAATGGAAAGTGTTACTAGGTGCTATAAAATATATTAATATGTGAGGATTATGAGAGGTTTGCCAGATCTAGCTTATTGCCCATTTGTATAAGTAATGTTTTATGAGAACACAGCCATGCCATTCATTTCCACATTGTCTGTAACTGTTTTCATGCCACAAGAGCAGGGTTGATCACTGCAAAATCTGAAGACATTTATTACCAGGTTTCTTATAGAAATCCTTGAAGGACAAGCTTAGAGTAGGTATGAAGAAGACAAATGATCAGTTTCTACTTTTGTCTGGAAGCAGAATGACAAATTTAGATAATTTGTCCTTCCATGAAATTAACCATTCACTTCACCTTTATTTCTCTTTTTCCTATCACCTTTTACATTTCTATCTATATTAAGAATAATTTATTTTTGATAGTCCTAGAGTAGGAACCTATGGCCGTCTGCTTGCTAGGCAAACTCTTTACCACTTAAGCCATGCCTATATCTTTTATCTTATAAATCTTAACTTCCCAACCTTCAATTCATTAGTTATTTACAAAACAGGGTTAAAGTTACAGATCCAATATACATAGCATTCTTTCAAGGTTAGGATTTCAAGGTTAGGGTTACTACCATGTGTATCTAAGGCACAGAGTATAGCTCTGTTCTCTTGTGAAAAACAAACTCCTACAGTGGATTTCACACTAAATCCATTCGCATCCCTTCTTTTGGCTTCATCTTGCTATACCAGTTTATGTGAGTGTCACCACCTGCAGTTTAAATAATGGACAATTTCACTGGCTCAGCGTAGCCTCTAGCTTTTATGTCATATTTGTTCTTGGCCTCCTATGAAGAAGTGACTATTTTTTTTCTCTTAGGTAATTACAAATCTAGTTCCTATTACAGAATCATGATTTTCTAGTTCCTCTCCCAACCATTTTTTGTATCGATTTTTAGCTCTATTTTTACTTTCATCATTTTTAAAGTAATATAGGGATATTTTCATTCATACAGTTGATCAACGAACCCAATCCTCTTTATATTAAAAAAGCAACCTTTCTCTCATTTGAGATCACTATTTTAATCAAGTAGTGCAGTATGTTAAACTTAAGTAACAAGATTTTTTTTATTATTTACACACATTTTACTATGATTATCACCATTTTTTACCATATGCACCAAAATAAGATTTGTGGATTATCAGTTAAATTGACTTAAATTCAGTCAGTATTCTTGTGTATCTTGTACTTACATTCCATTCAATGGTCACTTTAAAAGAATCACATATTATCATAAACAATTTCTCTTGGATCATTCTTTTGGAAAGTTTAAGACATGAATAAAGAAGCAAATATATAATATATGATTTTAAGCTGGGTGGCAGTGGCTCATGCCCATAATCCTAGCTATTCAGAGTCTGAGAATCAATGTTTGAAGCCAGCCCTGGCAGAAAAGTCTGTGAGACTCTTATTTCCAATAAACTATCAGAAAGTCAGTAGTAGAGCTTGGTAGAGTGCTAGTGATTTGGGCAAAAGAACTCAGGGACAGGGCACAGGGTCCTAAGTTCAAGTCCTAGGACTGCACTAACCTTCTTCCTACCCCTGCCCCAAATGAGTTAATCAGACCAACAAATAATAGGATATTTAACAGAATTATGCAAAGTAAAATAAATTAATTTTTTTAGACAACAGATACCATAATGAAAGCATCTAATGTTGGAGATTTCTCCAGTTTCTAGTGGTTTGAAATAGATTATTTCTTGAAACCTTAAAATCTCGTGTGTGTGTGTGTGTGTGTGTGTGTGTGTGTGTGTGTGTGTGTGTATAAAATATTTTATGGTGTGATTATCTTTTTGCCAGTCCTGGGACTTGAATTCAGAGTTTCAGCACTGTCCTTGGGTTTTCTCAAGGCTAGAGCTCTACCGCTCGAGCCACAATACCACTTCTGGCTTTTTCACCCTATGTATGTGAATTGAACCTAGGTCTTCGTGCATACCATGCAAGCACTCTACCACTAGGCCAAAATCCTAGCCCACAGTGTGGTTATTTTTTCTACAGAATAAGAAAAAAGTTTCAAGATTTGAATTAAATTAGAAATCACTTATTCCATAATCATATATAGGAAGTTAAAATCAGGAAGGGAACTTTGGACTACATAATTGAGCCTAGGCCCAAGTGTTTGCCTTTCATGCACTAAGATAGAGACTCTTCTTTAATGGAAAATCAATCATACAGCATACACACAACTCTGCTTCCATTTACAAATGTGTTTGAAGTAGTAATATTGTAAGGTGACACCAACAGCAATAATCATTCTGATATAAAATGTAACATTAGCTTTTTTTTTACTCTGCTTGCAATATAAACAGTGCAGTTATAGTCCACTTAATGTTAAAAGGTAATTTTCTTCTAATGAAAAGCAGAGTTGTAAAAAAAATGTCATGGTATAGGAAGAACAGTGACTATTTTTAATGGGATTATGCATGCTTGACTCTTATTACCATAATTAGCTCTTCCCATGTTATGGGCTTTGTGGTTTGTATTCTAGTAGAGTACTAAATCAATAACAGCCTCATCGGGGTCTGAAAAGAAGTTCAAGCCAAATGAACTTTCCCATATGGATATAAAACAAACTGCCATCAATTAACATGAAGATATTTGAACATGCCTGTGTGCAGCCTGAATTTATCAAACACATATCTCTTCTCAGAGATACAATTATATTTTACTTGAGCATGAAAAAGTTGATACAGAAGACAAAATAGGAACGAATGTGCTATTGTGTTACTTATGCTTACCTCTTCTTAATGATTCTTATTTTCTGAGTTCATTTGCCACCTCTGATGTAGAAGGTGAATTTGTTTATACATTGAGACAATGAAAGCAGAAGAAAGGAAGCTTCTGATGTCTACAAACTGAAAACCTCCAAATTTTTGTGATGTGCAGAGGACTTTTAGGTGCTCTGCTACTCTGCATTCTGCAAAGGAACAGACCCAGTTGAATATATTTATATACCTTTATTAGTGAGGACTTAATAGATTGGTTTACACTGTAAGAAGCTGGCTATTCCAGTATAAGAGACTGGCTATTCCCAGAATGGCTTCCTGTAGGTTGGATTGCAGGAAAAATCAATAGCTTTTCAGTCCAAGAATCTGGAGACCTCAGGACACAAGGACCCAAAGATGCAGCCCCAGATAGTGCCTGAAGGTTCCAAGTTCTCTGGAGAATCCATGGCACAAGTTTTTCAAAAGCTGAAAAACTTGGAGGGTCTGATGTTCACAGGACACAACAGCAGCCAAAAATATGTAGGCTTAAGGAATAACTGAATGTGTGCATATGTGCAATCAGTCTCCTGCTTTTTTTTATTAGACACTTCTCCAACTCCCCCTCCCCCTTGCTTGTTATTGGATGGTGCTATCCACAGTTAAGGCAGGTTTTTCCCACTTGCACCAGCAAGTGTTGGAAAATACATAGGAACTCTCCAACATGTATGTAACCACTTCCCTTGGTGCTTCATTCTAACCTATCTGACAACTAGATTGACATCATATGATCTATCCTCCAATTTGTTTAAGAGGGATTCTCTTGAGACATTTTTGCCATTTGTGTGGTCATCATCTTATGGTACTATTCAAACATCAAACATCCCATAAAAATCCTATTTTCAATGAAAGATGTTAGCTCATTGCATTTTTGAGCTCAGAATTCAATGCCTATGTTAATGGAGTAGGCTGGGCTGTACCAGAGTCCTGAGCAATACTTTTTAGTATTACATTAACTCATTCAGTACTCATTATAATCCAATGAAGTATAGACTATTATTAGAGTTCTTTTCATAAATGAAGAAACTGAGATTCTTTATCTTCTGATTAAGGTAATTGACCTAATGAGAAACGGACTCAAGAGCTTAAACTTCATAGTAGGATTTGTCAACTACCCACTAACCATATCAGTAAAGAGTATTTGAAAATAACAGATATAAAAGAAACATAGAACCTTTAAGCCTCCTACACATTTAGAAAGACAAGACCCAATATATAATCAGATAATGATATAGAGGAAGGCTGTACATGTGGGGCAAAATAAAATCATGGCACATATGTTCTCATTGGAGCACTCTAACTCGCCACTACTGATCGATTGGAGTTATCATGTAAGCTCAAGTGACTTAGCACCTCTGACTTAGGAATTTACCTTGTTGTCTCTTCTAGAACTCTTCAGTTTTAATACATTGATTATTTTAGCTCAGAAATACTCAATCTGTTATTAATGTTTAATTTTGAAATCTTTCAGAAGAGGCTGGTTTTTACTAGAGGTTACTCCCATCATTCTGTATGTGACAGAAAACCTAATCTTCGCAAAAAAAATTTCAAAATTCAGGCTTCCTCAGAAAAGGGGAGTCTCCTTGAACATTGAAAGGAGCCTTTATTTTGTGAAAAAGTAGTCAGATATAGGATATAATTCAGCATGGTAAATTAACAAGTGGCTATTTTAACTCCAGAAATCAACAGGTAAACTCTGGGTTCCTGAAAAGGTCTTATTCATTGCTCATTGTTACACTTGGTGTAGAAGCAGCATATTATTTGAATTCCTGAATCTGATTCATAAAGAGCTGACAAAAGTCTGCTTGGTGCATATAGCTCTTTCACTCCATGAGGTTCTTAGAAAACAGGGAAGGAAAGAGAGAAATTGTAGGCTAAAGACTCAAAAGCTTTTAATTTAAATCCTAACAGGTAAATTCCAGTCTAATGGTATTTTGAATAGTTAATGTCGAGGGGAGGTCCAATCATCAATATTTTAACAATAATCCCCAGGTAATTCCAATATGCAGGAAAGGTTATGTCAGTATTTGTAGCTATGAGGATCAAATGACTGATAATACAGTGAATATAGTAGACAGTTTACAAATGGATGAATTCAGGTAGATGTGGTTATATGATTTTGTTTTTGAAAAAAGAAGAGTTCTAATATTCTACTCCTTAAAAACTTTTTACTTTTGGTGGATTTTTTCCATTTTTGTAGCCATGAGAAAATCACACAGGAGGCAGGACAAAATAGTAACAAACATAGAGGCACACACAAATAGTATCAAATACTGAAAGTAAAAGTTGAGAGTTGGGGAGTCCATAATTCTTTTGCTGTGCTTTGATGGCACATAAGCCATAAAAGCAATTTTTTTCCCCTCCTGCCTGAATACACAGCAGGATTTTTTTTTTAGGTTTTGAGCCTGGTGCTCTGAGCAAGTTGATTTAGTTCTGAGTATGTGAGCATTTTCATTAAAGGTAATACTTTCCTCCCACTCCAATGGAAAAATACCATATAGAATTGTCTGAGACTGTGGAACTAATTCTATCACTCCTCATCTGCATCATCCCTGAAACACAGACACATCCTATAGGAGACATAGGAGCAGAGGCAACCTACACCAGTGGCTGGACCTATCAGGTGACAATAGCAGTGGTTTATTACAGATGCTGAACACGTTAGAAAGTAAATCTCTATTGTGGATAGCCCAACAAGTCCAACACTACAGGAGATTTAGAAAAATAGGGGTTTTAGCAGCAGGTGAAACACTGATGACAGCACTATAAATCTAATGTTGAATTATTTCTGAGTTTCTTAAACATGACACTGGCCATGGGTCAATCATAGGTTTCTATCTTGAAAGATGGTTTTCATTCATGTTTATTTCTAGTACCTGTTAAATCTGAGTTTCTCCACTAAGTGGCTAATAATATGGACTTTTGCTATGGCTGGTCATCTTTAATTCAAGCTAAAATGCTTAGTAAGATCACAAGATACAAAGTCAATTGTCAGCAACAATTTTCTGCTTTACTGATTTTTTTGGGGGGGGAGGTTTGTAAGGGGCTGTCCCTACTGGACATAGACAATGAACAACAAATCAGTATCTTCCTGATCAACTCCAAGCGACAAAAAAATATTTACACATATAGCTTCATCACCATCACAATTTCTCTTTTATTCATCAGTATTTATTCACAAAGGATCCACTGCTTCCTCTTCCAGGCAGGCTTTGTGTGAACTGTGGTTGTAGTTAAGGTACATCTAATGAATAAATGAGAAGTGACACCAAATGAGAAGTGCTTGTCTCTTTTTAAAACATTTATATGACAATCTAAACTAGCGTGTTTGAAGTAATCAGTGTGACAGTGAGAATCTTTGTTTCTACATTGAGACTTGTTATATTGTTAACACTGCCTACCCAGAAGATAAAGTCTTCACTTGCTTTTGTAGCACGGGAGGTCCTTCCAAGTTCTTGCTTTTCCTCCCTCATCATGTGCGTTGTTGCAAATCCAATAATGCATTTTTGATGACATCACAGATAAATCATTCTGCCTCTCCTGTCACTCAACATACTGGCACACTTGCAGCCTTTATGCTACCTAATTTGAACACTACTGTCAAATCCTTCAAGGAGGAAACATTTCTCAGGGGAATGAGGTGATAATATTATTCAGTGATATGGGTTGAGAGCATTTATCTAATCAAAACAAAAGATGTAACACCTGCTATGTATCCATCACTTTTCCCCAGCTGGTACAGCAGGAGGCAGGCAGTGGGGCTTGAGTTCTGAAATAGCTTCTACTGCTGAGTAGTTCCTGTGTGGTGATTTTAGCCATGAGGTGAAGGGAAAAAGCAGCTGGGCTTGGTAGCCCAGCAAGGCCTCACACTTCCCGGCAAGTCACTTTGATGTGTTGTGCCTTTGAAGTAAATCCTTTCACACTGGGTGCTCTCATTCACCAATCTCTTTATTAACCCCTGTGGTTTGTCAGAGGAAGAGTCCTTCCATAGATAACGACTTTGTGGAGGAAGTCAGAGAGAAATGGGACAGACAAGAAAGAAAACAAAGACAGGGAGAAAGGGAAAGTGTAAGAATACTAGATTCAGGTGGAGTATTAATTCCATTTGACACTTGAATCTACTTTGCCTACATTGTTTTTTTTTTTTACTAAAAACTACTATCCTTTATTGATAAGAATACCACATAAAGTTTACCCTTTTAACAATTTTGTCTGAACAGTACAGTATTACTAACTGTAAGCATAATGTTGGATAACAGAATTCTAGAACTTATACTGTATAACAAAAATTTTATACCTGTTGAACAGTAAGCTCCATTTTTCCCTCGCTTAAGGGCTTAGCAATCACCATTCTACTCTCTATTTTTATGAGTTTGACTATTTAGAGACTTTATGCTGTATTTGCCCTCCTATAAAAGTACATTGCCTACATTTTGGCTGAAATATATACTGTTAAAATAACCAGAATTTTCACTTTATGAGGGTATTGGTTTGTGGAAGCAGGATATTTTATACTTTGACCTCCAGATTCAAATCCAGATTGTTATGATTACAATGTAGCTTGCTTGTCTACTTTAAAATAAATCTAGAATCTTTACATTTCCTTACATTTAGAAACTCTTTAGAACATGGGGACACAACACTGTCAATATCTACATCTGTAAATGAGATTGATAAAATTGTCATGAGGGGGAAATGAGTTATTATTTAGGAAGTATTTAAAAGTATATTTGGAAAATAAGTTCTTCCTATTCATTAAGTAGGAAAGATTATTTTAAAATAAAACATGAAAGTAGAGTAAGTAAAAAGAAAAAATGAACCAAGGTAAATTAGACTGTCCATTATCATTTAATCAATCTATAGTGAATGATTTTTTTTTGTTTGTGTAGGTCCTGGGCCCTGAGCAGTGTCTCTGAGTTCTTCAGCTCAAGGCTACCTCCCTACCCCTTGAGCCACAGTGCTACTTCCCGTTTTCTGGTGATTAATTGGGAGATCAGACTCTCACGAACTTTTTAGTATCTGGGCTGGCTTTCAACCATGATCCTCAGATCTCAGCCTCCTGAGTAGATAGGATTACAGGCGAGAGCCACCGCACCCGGCAATGAATGATTTTTTTTTTTATTGTTATTTGCTCTAGAAATTCAGTGTTGTTTTTGGCTTTGTCTTTGTCGGATTCCATATTGGGCTGTCTCTTTTACATAACTCAGGATATGAGATTTAATTGTTTTTAGTTTCCAGGTTTTTGACATCTATGGAACAAAGGAGAATATGTGCCTTTAGCTGGGTAGGTTTTAGTAAAGTCATTGTACAGTCTGCTGGCGAGTTGAGGTATGGCCCAGAGTTGCCAGTGGAGAGTAATCCCTGTTTTTGGAAATACCGTTCCCCACTCAAGGGAACCAGAGGGCCGGTACTGTTTGCTCACTCTTGTAATCCTAGCTTCTGAAGAGGCTGAGATCTGAGGATTTTGGTTCTAAGCCAGCCTTTGGAAGAAAAGTCCCCATGAGGTACCACTCAAAGAATGGAAGTGGAGCTGTAGCTCAAAATGGTAGAGTACTAGCCTTGAACAAAAGAGTTCAGGGACAGCACTGAGTCTCATGATCCTCCCCACCCCCCAAAAAAGAAAGAATCCACAAGAATTCCTCAGGTCTAAGGTTACACCATTTTGCATCTTTAGGAAAAATTCAGAGATATTGCAGTTTCATAGTGGTTTCATTGAGTCTCTTGCCACATAATTCTGAAGCAATGTAAGAGGAAGCAATTAACCCTTCTTTGAGTCTCCATCACCTCTTCAGCCAAACCTGAGGTCTAGTGATCCAGTGATAGATTTCTTGCTGCTCTTTTTTTTAGACTGTCAGAATGTGGAAGATGGAATCTAGAAATCTACATAGGGTTGGGGCTATTAAACACATTTCAGTTTATGGCTTGTATTTAAAGCTAAGGAATCTCTGTGTTAGCTGTTCACTGTTGAAAGTGAATATTGGCTGAAAGCCTGACTTAGGATTTGCAAAATAACTGCTGTCTCTAGGTTACCAAGCCAACCAGTTATTAAAGTTTTCAGATAAGGTGTCTGCAGTCAAAATTAGTGCCTGAGTGAAGATGAAACTACTAGATCCATACATTCAAAATCCAGAGTATGTCCATTCTATCTAAAAAGATAGCTGTAGCCATTTCAATTATTTTGAATACTATTTTAATAGCAAAAACAGCCCTAGATCATTACTTTGTCATAACTAATGCTTTGGAAAATAGTACAGTGTGGAACATAGTCCTTTTCTATGTATACCTCTCTCTATATGTTAATGTATTACAGCTTAATGTAGGCATTAATGTATTCCATCTTCTGGTCAACCTGATATTTCATGTCAGGATTGGCTAGTTGTCTTGTGAAGTTTCTGTCATTTTGAGATTCTTACATATGTTATCCTAATCAGAATCTGGGTATACATCTTTATCTGGTAGTATTATAGAGGTAATCCTGTGTTTTCAACACCTTTTGGGTGCTTCACAGTTTCCTTCATTTTAATCACCCCATGCTTGATGATTAAACTTTGCCAAGCCTTTCTTTACTAAAGCTACTCTCAACTTCGTAATTAATAAATGTTTTGTGAAGTACTTTGGAACTGCTTAAATTTCCATTTGTTGTTTTAATTTTCAATTTTTGTATCTCTTAAGTATTTGTGATTTCTTACTTAATGGTTTATATAATCTATCACTATCATTATTCTTTGTGCTAAAATAGTTCCAGAGTTTTGTTTCTTTGTGTGTATGTGAGTGTGTGTATGTGTGTGCATATTCTGTGTTATTAGAAACTTCCTCATCATACTTGGATTATTTCTTTGCTTATTGGACAAGACATTCTACATTTATCTTTATTTTATTTTATTTTTTTGGTCAGTTGTAGGCTTGAACTTTGGGCTTGGGTAGTATCCCTAAGCTCCTCAGCTCAAGGCTACCATTCTACCAATTAAGCCATAGCACCGCTTCTGATTTTCTGGTAGTTTATTTGAAATAAAGATCTCATGGAATTTCATGCCTGAACTGGGTTTGAACCACAATCCTCAGATCTTAGCCTCCTGAGTAAGGATTATAGGCATGAGCCACCAGTAGTACCTGGCTACATTTAGCTTTAATCTCCCTGACCCAACTTATTTATCAGTCATTTGTCCAAGGATTTCTACTTCCCTGTCATGGAAAACAGTATTTAGAAACCAAGATCTGGATACGAGATGTGTTCACTGTCACACACACACACACACACACACACACACACACACACACACACACACGCGCACACGTGCATGCACACACTACAAACAAATTTATGATTTTCCTATGTCCTATCAATTATTGAGTTCACTAATTAACAAGCTTTTGAGACTCAAATACTCACACTGATTCTACCAATTTAATTCAACTCTGTAGGTTTGTTTTCATTTCTCCCTAGCTTTCTGCATTTGTTGGTTCATTGAACTAGACTCCAACTGAAAATATGTGAAATAAGCATCTGTGCTGAACATATAATGATTTTGTCTGGCATTATTCTTAAATAATAAACCAGGGAAATGATTTAAATAACATTTACCCAGAAGATATAGAAAATAATATAGACATGATTAGAATATATGAGAGGCAATGCATAAGTCGTATGCAATGTCTATTTAAGGGCTTTGGGGTTACTAGGTTTGGCATTAGTGTATAGTAGGCTATTTAGAGTGACAACTGTTATCAATAGGATAACCAACAAAATACTAGGATAATAAACAGTGAGTCCAATTGTGAACTATCCATTACAAACTTCAGATTCAATCAAGCAGAAATGCAGCAATACACAGCTTCACTACTTTGTGTATGAAATAGAGCTTAAAAATGAGACACAGAGTCATGGGTATTATATTTTTAAACTAATTGGAATTTAAAATGTAATCCATTTAAATTCCAGGCAAAAGTTACACTGCCAACAAAGTGGTCTTTTAATTTTTGTCTGTCTTTGAAAGAAGGCTCCAGAATCTGATAAAAAAATGTATCTACTAGCTACAAAATGAATGAATTAATCTACTCCAAGCACACACACACACACACACAAACACACACACACACACACACATACACACGAGGTTCTACCTACTTTTTGATCTTTACAAACACTGATTTCTTCCAGTTTTGAAGAGACACTCATAAGGAGACAAAGGTTGTCTAGTGTCATACTCTACCTTGAAATCTTAGTGCTTTAACTTTATTTTTCTCTTCTGTATATTTAATGATAAATGGAAGAGTAAACCTATGTGTGCTTATTGAAATTTCTTCGGAAAAAACAAACACTTTCAGATATAGATAAATGCACACATCATGCATTGAAAACTGTCACAAACTGTCATTTCAGCCTGCACAACCAGTTTTCCACATGCTTAGAGAATTATACATCATTGGACTGTTGCAACCATGTGGTGTGTGTGTGTGTGTGTGTGTGTGTGTGTGTGTGTGTGTGTGTGTGTGTGTGTGTGTGTGTGTGTATGCTGGTATTGGCTTGAACTTGGAGTCTGGATGCTGTCTCATAGCTTTTCGTTGTATTGTTCAAGACTGGTATACTGCCATTGAGCCACCACTTCATGTTTAGCTTTTTGGTGGTTGATTGGAGATAAAAAATCTTGTGGACTTTTTTGCTTAGGCTGGCTTCAAACAATGGTCCTCAGATTTCAGCCTTTTGAATAGCTAAGATTAGAAGTGTGAATCAATGGTGCCTCCTACTCATAAGCCCACAAATATAAGCACTCATAAGCACACAGAAGCACTCAAGAATAAAATTCACATAATTCAAGTCATAGAATTTATACATGAAGGGATAAATTAGACTGGCATGAATAATGTTAGTCACAATACAGAATAGATGATATTCTCTTACCTTGGCAATTCAAATCTGAACCAGCCCTCTCAGTTTTTTTAGTTGTGTGCATTTTAACAAATGATACTGCTATCAGGAAAGAGAGAATCCATCAGTTTCTTCCCACACATCTTCCAGAAAGAAAAAAAATAATAAAGCCAAAACAGAAACATGTCTTTCTTTGGGAAGGGGCCAGATTCAGATTCTATCAAACTTCTTTACATTGGTTTTCTTTGGTTTTATACTAAATAACCTGCAAAATTATTTCTTAATTTCCAGGCCAGAGAACTGCTTTTAAAAACTTTGTGGTCTTGGGCCCCTCCTTGCCTTTCTCATAAATTCAGCACAAACCCTTCAGACACATATCTTTCTCTGAGGTTTTGGGGTTGTCGAGGAAAGAACAGCAACTCCCTATGCCAGGACTGTCAAGGCTGTGACTTCTACACCCAAACTGACACAGTTGACCAAGTCTTGCTTGAGGATCAGAATTGTAAATGTGTTCATTTTTGTTGGTCCTGAGGTTTGAATTCTGGGCATGGGTTATTTCCCTGAGATCGTCTAGCTAAAGACTATCACTCTGTACTTGAACCACAGTGCCCATCTGCCTTTTTCTGTAATTTAATTGGAGATAAAAGTCTCATAGTCTTTTCTGCTCCAGCTGGCTTTGAACCTCCATCTCCTGAGTAATTAGGGTTACAGGCCTGAGCCACAGGAATAAGTCACAGGATCTTCACTCAGCGATTTTCTTGTGGGAGATGAGGCATGTTAGTTGGTAGAGTTGGCTCTGTCATAACCATCCAGATTCTCTGCTTAGTATTCTGGGCCTTGCTGTGTTCTGTGAATCTTTATCTGATTCTGCCTGTGTCACCATCATCGCCACTTCATGATTACATTTGTGACCTTGTTCATATCCCTTACCTTCTCTGTCTCAATACCTTCCTTTGATGAAGAATGACAGCTACTATTAAGCTCTTTAAAGAATGATGCATGCCCTTAGTTATTTGTGAAATATTTACTAGGGTCTTAGGAACTGTATTACTGGAAACAAAAAATAATAGCATTGAAAATAATTTTCTTCTCATTTGCCTGTTTTAAAACAATGAGCCATTTAACCCAAGTATAACTCCAGTATAACAAGTGGTTGTTATAGTTTAGATCATGTTACTGGACTAGATTTTATATACTATACATAAATGCCTTCTTTCCACCAGAAGAGTGAGAATAATGTGCTCAGGACATGTGAGAAACATGTAAGATCAAATACAAGCCATATCCTAATTGCTCTAAATCTAGGAAAATCAAAATGTCTTTGAATAAAATATATAGTCAAATATATAGTCAAATCCAGTGATTTCAGTCAATATTCAAACAACTCTAACCAATACATACTTATCCACTATTTGGGTGCCAGGTTCTTTTCTGATTGCCAGAGTTACAAGAAAATCATGAAGAGCCTTTGGCTGATGATTTTAGAATCTTAATGAGGAAGACAGAATTTGTCCTAAATGGAAAGGGGAGTCATTAAATGTTTAAATCATGGAATGCCTTGCAAAGTCTTGTATTTTAGAAATATTATTATGAACCCCCTCTAAGGAATATTTTGGAGATGAGGAATCAGGAGAGAACAGAGGACAAAGAGTACTTATAGAGATAAACAACATTAATCATTTTAGGGTAAATAATATTGGCTGTATTTTTCTTACAGACATGGGCATTTTAGTCAGCATTGCATTTCATATCTGGAATAGTTGTTCCAGCTACAAACAGTTCCAGATATGGAACAGTTGTAAATATTTGAAAGGATATATATTTGAAAAAATGTTAAAGACTGTCAAAAATGCCATGCAATTTTAAATATGTGCATTGTTACTATGGAGAATACTTTCAGGTATGAGAGAGAGACAATAGTGAGAGAAAACAGTGAGCTTGCTTCACATTAGACAGAACATCTCATTGGGAATGGATGTTAAGGATTGGAGAGTTATTAACCAGGTGGACAAAGAAGAACTGCTACTTTACAGAGACAGTCCCATGCAAAAGCCTGGGAGATGACAGAATATTTTCTGACTTCCTGTGTTAGGGTAGTTTGAGTATAAAATAGGGGAAAAAAAAGAATTACTTTGATAGCGATCACATCCTGGGACTCTTTATGTGGCATCCAACTAATTTAAATAGGTTCTTGTAGTCCCTTAAGGAATTTAAGCAGGACAAGGAAATGATTAGGCCTGTGGCTCTAATAAGGAGAACTGGGCAGGGTCAGAAAAACCAGTCACATGAGAAGCTTACATTCCCGTGGAGGTAAGATGCTGCTTCTACTTTTAAAACCCACCCACAAATAACAGAAAAGTGAGAAGATGGACTTGTTATTGACAACAAGTATGCAAGAAAACACACCGTAGCAAAAAGCAAAAGCAAAAGCAAAAGCAAAAAAAGCCACTGCGGCGATGAACCCACATTTTTTTTTGAGGGGGATTGAGAAGACACTAAGAAAGATAATAATCAGAATAATCAAGGCACCAAAGCATCTGCAAAGTGAATAGATCAGAGGCAAGATTATAAACTTTTACAGTACAGAAACATTAGTTCAGAGGGCAGAAAGTAGAAAGAAAGCACTTGGGGAAGTGTATAAGCATGTTATTTTTTTATTGTCAGGATAATGTATAGAGGGGTTACAGTTACATTCATCAGGTAGTAGGTGCATTAGCTCTCAAGGAAAAATGGAATCTGAACCAGGATTGTTGTTTGTCCCTTCCTAGTGCATAATGAATATGAACTACCAAAACCTAAGTGATCCATGAATGCAATTCTCTCACATAAGGGGAGATGTAGGTCATGGGCTCAAATCATTCTAACAAATATGGACAAAAAAGACTGCAGATCTTGCAATTGTGAAAATGTATATCATGTAGAAGAGAAAAAATAACTTAAAAAAATTGAGACATACCTGGGGACTTGTATTTAGAAGACTGAAATCTGATGCTTTTGATTTAAAGCCAGCGTGGGCAGGAAAGTCCTTGAGATTTTTATCTCAAATTAATTACAAAAATGTCAGAAAAGGAGTTATGGCTCAAGTGGTAGAGTGTTAGCCCTGTGCAGAAAAAAGTCAGAGTTCAAGCATAACAGCTCGTACTAAAAGTACAAAATAAATTGAGATATAATTCACTTAAAATAAAATCTACCTCCCTCCCTTAAAAAAACAAACCCATGCTGGGCACAGTGGCTCATGCCTGTAATCCTAGCTACTCAGGAGGCTGAGATCTAAGGATCATGGTTCAAAGCCAGCCCAGGCACTAAAGTCCATGAGACTCTTTTTTCCAAATAACACTTGAAAACTGGAAGTGGCGCTGAGCTGAAGAGCTCAGGGACAGCGCTCAGGTCCAGAGTTCAAGCCCCACAACTGACAAAAAACAAAACAACAACAAAAACCATGTGATCCACTGGCTTTTTAGTTTTGTCACAAAATTGCACAATTACTATTTTTTAAAATTTCACAAAATGTTTTCATCAATCCCAAAGGAAATTCTGTGTACATTAAGAATCATCTTCCCTACATTTCCAATTGCTTGGAAGCAGTAACCAACTTCTGTCTGTAAAGATTTGCCACAAGTGGAGACTTTATATAACTAGAATGGTATTTTATAGGTCCCTTTTATCTGGCTCCTTGTCTTTAGTGTCTTTTTAAGATTCATTTGTTCATGTATCAGAAATCCATTCCTTTTTATGGTTGACTATTCTGTTACATGGATATATCAAAAATGTTTTGTAGATAAGAGATTTGGATGGATATGAAAGTTGGATGGTTGGGGAAGGGAGTTTTTGAAAGGAAGAGAAATGGTATCTGGGGGAACAGGCAAACACAAAGACATTCACAAAATGCCAGCAAGTGTCTTTGCTGTATTGAGACTGCTTTTCTGCTGGTTCATTATGAGAATTACAAAATACAAATCCTTTATTAGACCATCATCTTTAACCATTATTTCTACCCTGGGCCCACAGGGGATAGTAAAGCAAGACCCAGGTGTGCAGGGAATCATGTTTATGTACAGAAGGTGTTTCCAGCTTCATTTCTCTCTTCCTGCTAAGAGCGTATTTAATATAAGCAAATAGGCAAACGGGATCTTATTATGGAATTCTCAGTAGCATAGGAGGTTCAGCATGGCTGTGAACATCCTTCCAGCTATTGAACACTGAGCTAGCCTGGTAGTCAAGCTTGTTATCCATTAACAGGAAATTGGAGGCTCAAAAAATTTTTTTTAAATTGTAATGTATAGAGGGGTTACAGTTATATTCGCCAGATAGTAGGTGCATTACTTTTCACACATGGAGACTCAAAATGTTTTGTTTGTTTGTTTTTATTGTTGAGGTAATGTATAGAGAGGGTACAGTTACATTTGCCAGGTAGTGGGTGCATTACTTACCACACATTGATACTCCTCAAGTTTTTCGTCCCCATTTCCCTCCTCCTACTCCTCCCAATCATCTTGTTTCCCCCCTTCCCTTTCCTATTTCAAATAAACAAGTAAATGCATATATAATATCCCAGGTAACAAAGTCAGATACAGTAACAATATGAGATTAACCAAAGTGCAAAAAGGAGAAGAGAAATAACATAGTACAGTAAGAACAACAATCATATAAAATAAAGCTCTTGTTTCTATATCCTAGAGATATTTTCATTTAATCTCATCCTATATGATCTTATGGGCCTAGGTTTTGTGCTATTGTAATCCTCTGCTGGGGGAGTCTTAGATGTGTCCTAATTATTCCAAATGAGGGAAACCATTGAGCCTATGTTCCTTTGGGTCTGTCTTATTTCACTTAATATGATTTTTTCCAAGTGTTTTCATTTCCTTACAAATGGGGCGATATCATTCTTTCTGATGGCAGCATAGAATTCCATTCTATATCTTGTTGATCCAGTCATCTTCTGGGGGGTATCTGGATTGGTTCCATATCTTTGCTATGGTAAATAGTGCTGCAATGTCAAAATGCTTTTCAGAAATTTAGTCTTGGTCCCCAGAGTATATTGTTACCTTCATTATACCTCATTGCTTTGTGTTGTAAATAATAAATAACTCCCCCTTCTTTGGGAGTTATTTCTTTTCTCTTTTTTTCTCCCTTATGGTTAATCTCATGTGGTTACTGTATCTGACTTTGTTACCTAGTATATTGTATATACATTTATTTATTTGAAATGGGGGAGGAGAAGGGGGAAAGAGGGGGGCAAAAACAAGAGGAGTGAGAAGTAATGCACTCTGCCTGATGAATGTAACTGTAACCCCTCTGTACATTATTCTGACAATAAAAAAATTTTTAAAGAAATTGAAAAACCTGCAGCTATTTTAACTTACTGTGAATTTCTTTCCAGAACTCTCACAATTAATTATAATGCCTAGGTAAGAACAACTGTAACTTATTGATGAAATTTTACATGCTACTTTGCTATGTAGCACAGAATAGTTTTGATACAAGTGAGTAGCTACAGGAAGTGGTTGACATCATGTCACTAAACAGTGACCAAGTATCTCCTCGTGCAGGACATCCTGAGGGAATCACTTGGTAGAAGTTTCCTGAGAGCAAATCCTTGTTGTCTTCTCATCTCTTCTTTCTCCTCCTAATATCTCATCAGAAGTGATAGTCATCAATTTCTATCTGATGAATGCCATGTGTCTATAAAGAAATAAATAATTTTGCTAGTACAAAGAAGCACAAGACACAGATGTTGCCACTAAACAGAAAATTTAAACTAAAGGGGAATCAAGTAATTAACATTACAATGGTTATTATTTTTTCTTATGTGAGCACTATTAGGTTTTTCCTCTGTCTCACGTTGGTATTATCTATGTGTTGAATATTCAGAGTTCTATTCTCGATGGAGTTTGGAGTTTCAGAAGATGAAGGAACAGGAATCTGCATGATGAAATAAAATCTAGGTAAATAAAAGGCTGGTTCAACTAGAAAGTTGTCAAGCAATGAGTATTGGAGATTGAGCACGGCTGTGAACATCCTTCTATCCAGGAGGAGATGGAGGCAGGAAGATGACAAGTTCGAGGCTAACCTGGGTAAAGTTAGCAAATGCTAATTCAAGTTATAGAGTGCTTGTGGAAACTCAGAAAGTACAAAACCTTGAGCTCAGTCCCTGGAACTGTCAAACAACAACAACAACAACAACAACAAACAACATCCCTCAAAATAATTGATATTAGAGTCATTAAATATAATAAGGGAGAACTGATTAAGGGCAAAGCACCTTTTTGAGAAATCTTATGGTGAATAATAAACTACATAGTTTTAGTCACTGCAAATGGAGAGATGTTTTCCACATGTACCATTGTACATTGCTTTCTGGACTTTGCTCTGAATGTATTTGTTGTGGGAACTGTGACTTAAGGCATCAGTATTTACAAACGACACTTTATTATTTACAACACAAAGCAATGAGGTATAATGAAGGTAACAATATACTCCGGGGACCAAGACTAAATTTCTGATGGAACATGGAGAAAAGTTTCAAGAAAGAAATACAGGTCTTTAAAAACTCTGTAAATCCCTTCTTGGCAAGGGACCAAGACATTCCATGATGAAGGTAATGTCTGAGGAAAATACCAAGATTTGTATGAAAGTACAAAAATCTGTATATTGGAACATAAGTTTTATGAGTATATGCGATAGGAAATGAAAGGATTTGTTATAACAACTGCTGTTTATCGAAAGCTTAGCAAATGGCAGGCATTGTGTAATTACATTAATTGTTGTAACCAAGTTGTAGCTACATTCATCATCGTAGTCTAGAAGGAATAAAAATAAGAATTTTGGTGGCTGGAAGGTGGCTTATTGGTTTATTGCTTGCATGATGCTCTGGGTTCGATTCCTCAATGCCACATAAACAGAAAATGCTGGAAGTGGCACTGTGGTGCAAGTGGTAGAACGCTAGACTTGAGCAAAAGAAGCTCAGAGGCAGTGCCCAGACCCTGAGCTCAAGCTCCAGGAGTGGCAAAAAAAAAAAAAAAAGAATTTTAAAGGCAGAATCCTGGTGTATACAAGCATTTAAAGATATAACAAAGAAATAATGGGTAAGACTGTAGACAATCAAGGGTTAGTAGAAAATCAATAAAACTCTTTGTCACCAAGTAGAGGAGAAACATCCAAGAAGATTGCTGTGGACCCCATTTCAACAGTTTGCAGTATAAGAAGAGAGGGTAACAACTAACCTGTAGGATGCCATTGCTGATATTCTGGGAGACCATTTTCTCATTACTGGCGACAAGTGGCTTTAGGGAATATATGATGAATGGGTAAAACCAGTAGCAAGCCAGCTTCTCTTGAAAATTAATGGCCCTGGAAGGAAGGAAAAGGGAGCCTGGAAATCTTTTCTGAGGTAAAGAAGAAACAAACGAGAAGGCAGGATTGATTCATCAAGGATGAAATATGGCAGATGTAGGCAAGTTGGTGGGAGGAGACAAGACTCATGATGTGGGATTGATGAGGAGCGAGAGCCCAGGGTCCTGGTTGGGGAGGGGAGTGGGCATCGTCCTTCAATGTTAATTGTAATTCTGAGCCTTTACATCTCATCTCCTACTTCTGGAGAAGTCAATAATAGCTTCAATCTGGATACGAGATGTCCCCCGCAGCTCCATGTAATAAAGGCTTGGTTCCAGTGTGGTAATGCTGGGAGGTGGCATAAACTTTAAGATTTGGAGTGTACTACTGAGAGGTGTGTAGGTGATTAGAGACATATATTTGAAGGGGAGTGTGGGACTCTGCTCTTCCCTCACACTCTCTGTTTGGTGGTATGGGGTTGAACTTAGGGCCTTGTGTTATCTGGGCTAATGCTCTACCATCTGAACCACATCCCCAACTCCTTTTGCTTTAATCATTTATTTCAGATAGGATCTTGTGCTTTGTATTTGGACTTGTCTCAGACTGATTCTTATTCCTATGCCTTCCATGTAGCTGGGGTCCCAAGCATGTGCCAATATACCTTGTTTTTGTGGTTGTTGTTAAAATAAAGTCTTACTAATATTTATTTTTTTCTCTAGTCTGGTGTTGAATAATGATCTTTTTTCCCAAGTAATTGGCATTAGCATGTGACCTACCATACCTGCAGGGTGAGCGAGGAGAGACTACCATTTCCCTAGCGTCTCTCCTCCTCTCTCTTTTTCTCTTCCTCTTGCTTCCTGGCCTTGAGGTGAATGTTTTTGCTCTGCCATATACTTCCTACCATGATATGCCACTTGTCCATTGGTCCCAAACCAATGGAGCTAACTAAATCATGTATTGGAACTTCAGATCTGTTAGCCAAAACAGCCCTTTTCCCCATATGACTACCCCAGGATCTGGTCATAGTAACAGAAAATTGACCAAACCTAAACAAATAAATCGTGGAGACAATTTTTTAGCCTTTTAGGGGTCTAATATTTTTTCCTAGTACTTGGCTAGAATCATTGATTTAGAACATTCTATGATACAGTTTTAGCTTTTCTTTTTTCTTTCTTTTCCTTCTTTTTTTTTTGTGGGTCATGGGACTTGAACTCAGCCCCTGTGCTATCCTTGAGGCCTTAAGCTCAAGGCTACCACCCTACCCTTGAGCCAAGCCTTATTTCCCATTTTCTAGAGGTTAATTGGAGATAAAGAATCTCAGATCCTTTTGTGCTCAGGCTGGCTTTGAACCTTGATCCTCTGATCTCAGCCTCCTGAGTAGCTAGGATTACAGGCGTGAGCCACGATGCCCCGCTCAGGTTTGGTTTTTCTGAAATGGCCAGAGTAATATAGAAACATGGCCTGTGTACAGGTCAAGGCTATAACTAGATTTAACAGAGCACAGAATGACACACAGGTGTGAAAGTGTCTATGTACCTTAGTGTGACCTCTGCTATATTCAGGTCAAACCTTCCCCAGGGAATCCTTTAATGATCACACTAATCCCATCCAATGGAACATTTCACCATTCAACCATCTCAGAATATTCCCAGGCTATGAGGTGTCTCCGAAGTGTGTAATTCCTACTTTCATTTATGTATTTAGTGTTTTTTTAAAAAAATATTTAAGTAGTTGTACAAAGGAATTGCCATTTAACAAAGTACTTAATAAAGATAAGTCATTTTGATTAATGTCACCCCTTTTAATATTCTTCCCTATTCCTTTTTCCCCTCCCTCACTTTTCTCAGTTTTGTAAGTTATACACTGAATTCATTCACTATATCCTCCTTCTCCTATCCTAGCACACTTACCTCACAGTCAGAGCTGCTCACAACTTCCATTAAAGTCTGAATTTTTGTATGCTGCAATTATCAATGTTATCTTTAAAAAAATCTAATTGTAATCTTTTTAGGCAAGGGAAAGAAGCATTAATTCTGAGAACACAGATTCTCTGCCTGGGCTTATATCATGAATTAGAACCTAAATATAAATTATATAGTGTTATTTGAGTGCCTTATCAAGTAGGAAACTAGTTTTTTTTCTCACATTGGTTGTTTTCAATCTATTTCCCCCCTCTTTGGAGGTAATCTTGCTAAGAAAATCCCAGCCACTTAACCCTGTACTGGCATTCCTTCATGTACTGCATTTCTCAAAATATTCTGTGTGATTTAATCAGATCTTCAGACCTGACAGAGTTCAGAGGTTAAGTGACAAGCCTATTTGAAAAAGTGGCTAAGACAGAAGAGAAGCCAGTGCTACCTTGCCCCACGAGGTAGGGTCTCCAGGAACTCGGAATCCAGACCTGATTCCATGTTGGAAGTCTGTCTTGTTACATTTCAGGTGTTAGCATGTACAGAACATTTCTAGTGTTGTTTGATCTGTCTGTGTCTCCACACATTCCTCATTCCCAATGCTTGCTGTGGGGTTGGTATAGTAATCTCATCTTCATTTTAATAAATACAAAACTGTTGACAAATAATGAACTTACAGGACAGGGATTGTATGATTGAGTCACTATTTGAACTTTTGTCTGCCTAGTGACCCCACCCAGGTTCTTTTGAGGAATCATATGTGATATAGCCATAAGAAATACATCTCTGCTTCTGAGTTTGGTTTTGTTTTTGTGCCGATACTGGGGGCTTAGACTCAAGATCCCATGCTTTCACTTGACTACTTCACTCCAGAATGGCATTCTACTACTTGAGCCACACCTCTAGCGCTCTCGCGCGCTCCCTCCCTCTCTCTCTCTCTCTCTCTCTCTCTCTCTCTCTCTCTCTCTCTCTCTCTCTCTCTCGCTCTCGCTCTCGCTCTCTTTCTCTTTCTTGGTGAATAATTAGAAATAAGAACCTCACAGACTCCTTTATCTTTTTGCCAGGGCTGGTTTTTGAACCAAGATCCTCAGGTCTAAACCTTCTGAGTAGTCAGTATTACAGTCTTGAGCCACCAGTGCCTGGCTCCGGTTATTTTCATTTTTAATGGATACATCAGTGCATACCTTGCAAGGTGTTGTGACAATTAACTTAGAACACAAAGAAAACATGATTCCAAAGCAGGAAAGGCACAATTTGTCACTCTGAGTTGCTCAGTTGGTTCCTGTTGGAGCTGACGCTATGCCCTAGGGCTTCTGATTTCTGGCCCGCTCTTGCATTGCTCTGTGATACCGAGGGATGAGTTTTGTGAGACAAAGAAACATGAGGAGGAAGAGCAGACAGGACAGAGTCAACAGGAGAGTTGGCAGTGAGTGCTGCAAATGTAATGATAGCACATGGCTAATCAAGAAGACACCCGTGGGGGAATTCAGTCATGTGTGCTAGGAAATGGCTGTGAAGCAGAAAGAGCCCCAGTGGGAAGGGAGGCATTGATGGATGGGAAAGCAAGCAGAGCCATCTTTCGGCTTAATTTACCATTTACTTGACTTGAGGTAAATCAGAAGACAAGATCCACTTAAAATGAATTTTAGATTACAAAATTAAAGAAGCTGCAAATGTAGGTATAGAAATTATAGATGATCTGACGGCATCCAACCAGGAAAAGGATTAAATAAATATGATTAGGTGTAATTGGAATTTAGCATGGATAACTTAAGTTGGAAGGAAGAACTAGGCTGTTTAGAAAGACTTTACTCATGCATTTACTGTTCATTAAGCACTAGTCAGCCCTGACCAGTAGGGAAGACCCACAATAACAGTTGACCAAACAAAGCTAAGTAACAACCCATTCCCCCATTCCTTTTTTTTTTTTGGTGGGGGGGAGGGGGGTTATGGGGCTTGAACTCTGGCGTGGGTGCTGTCCCTAAGCTCTTCAGCTCAAGGCTACTGCCCTACCCTTGAGCCACAGCTCCACTTCCTTTTTCTAGTGATTAATTGGAGGTAAGAGTCTCTCTGCTTTGTATTGCCCTGGAGGGCTTTGAACCTTGATCCTCAGATCTCAGCTTCCTGAGTAGCTAGGATTACAAGCGTGAGCCACAGCAACCTGCTCCATTTATTCCTTAAGGAGTCCAGTGTCTGGCAGACAAACATAGCCATAACATGGTAAAAAAAAAAAGTGCTTTGTACTAAGCATTACTGGGGTAGGAAATGTGTCCATTTTATATAGCCTCAAAGAACAGTTTAGTAAATTCTCAGTCTATTAACAAAATGAAAATGATTATTTTATTGAACGACCAAGAAGTGAAAAGTGAGTGAGGGTCTTTCTAAAAAGAAGAACTAGATACAAGGACAGAGAATCCTGTATTTCTGATCATGCAAAGTATACATCAACATGCAAATATACATTAAGCATCCTATGGGAGGATTTGAAACATTGGGACCTTCGTATTTTACAATGAATCAAGTAATTTTGCCACAGGTTCTATAATCCGGTTTTATATCTTTGCATTCTATCATCATATTTTTTCTTTGTAATAAAATAATTTTACATTTTATTGACAAAAATGTTAAATAGTAAGAAAGTAAGAAGGCAGCAACTCTTGGATTAATTTTTGAATGAGAAGAGGATATAAAACCCACCAAATAGAAATGTAAGGAAAGGAAAAGCCTCTCAATTATAAGTATAAAATTCTCTCGGCTTGAAATTAATAAATAACCAATTAGCCATGAACTTTTCAATGGGAATATTTGGTCGGTTCATAGAGGATCTTTATTTAGAGTATATGATTCTCTCTACATCAACCTTCCTTAAATGTAATTATCACTGAATTGATTCTGTTTCTATGAAGTCATAGTTTTAGATGAATTATTTTGCTTTATATATCTTGCATTTTATTATAACTTATAAGATAGCACTGTCTGAAACTTGTACTACTTCTAATTCTTATTCTCTCTCTCTGTGGCTTGATTTTGTTTTAGAATTGCTGCAGATGTATTTCTGGTGAGTTAGTTTCATCTTTAGATAAAGGCTCTATGTTTTTATTTACTTTTCTTTTTTTTAGGGGGGTGGTTCATGGGGCTTGAACTCTGGCCTGGGCGCTGTCCCTGAGCTCTTCAGCTAAAGGCTACTGCCCCACCCTTGAGCCACAGCCTCACTTCCCATTTTCTAGTGATTAAGTGGAGGTAAGAGTCTCTCAGCTTTGTATTGCCTGGGCTGGCTTTGAACCTCGATCCTCAGGCTCTTGAGTAGCTAGGATTATAGGTGTGAGCCACTGTGCCTGGCTTTACTTTTCTTTTAAATTGAAAGGAAAATGCCTAGTTATTTTTCAAGCACTTCACCTGGTATGTCCTCTACTCTTTTAAGAATCATAGTAATAGACACTATGCTGAAAATGAACTTATGGGCAAGGACAGGAGGGAAAAACTGGGAGACAACAAAGGAAGGGGTGACATTGGCCGAAAAGAAATGCACTCCATCCCTAATTCATGAAGCAGCACTCTTCTGTACATCACCTTAATAATAACATTGCTTTAATATTTCAAAAGAAATCCTTAAACTATTCTTAGCAAATTATCTTTTTTAGATAACACAGTACTGAAGTTTTTTTTTTTAAATTCGTCATTTATAGAGACAAAGACAGTGTGAAAAACAAGATAGATTGAGGAAAGTTTAAGCTTGACCAAAAGTCGCTGTCATTCCATATGTCCAGTAAATGAATCAGTATAAACAGGGGCTGGGCCACAGCATGGAGGCCTCTATTACTATGCTGAGTTTGTACTTTGATTCATTACTCATTGGCAGAAGAGGAAAATGTAATGCTGCATTGGTTGTAGGATATCCTAAAATGGAACAACCAGGAATCAAATAGTTTTGGGATAGATAATCTAGAGGTGAGAAAATAAGGCTCTGAACTGAGCAAGTAGAAATTCACACAAGGAGGCATTTGAGAGAGGGAAGTGAATGAATGAGCCAGTCAGTCCAACCATGAAGAGTGGATAGACAGAAACATTTGGGATAACTTTCCTCCTTCTGTTTTGTTGATCGAAGAATGAGAAGAAATCAGGAACAGATATGTGGCCTCAAATCTCAAGTTAATCTAGTTCAATAATTGATTTGTTACTTCTAGTATATAGTTACAAAAGAGACTTTTATGTCTCCAGGAAATACTTTTGCTAAACTTACTACTACATATATATGTTTATTGTTTAAAAACGATAATTATTAGATATTTAGTAGTACATCTGTGTCCTACATTCATGAGCCAATGTTTGAAGCTCCATGCAATTACTTTTAAATAAGACAGAGAATTTTTCCAATAGTATATTGTAGTACATGCACAAAAGATAAATCTGGAACAGTTTAGCATATAAATACTCATCCTTCCAGTTATTCACAAGGGGATAACACAGAAACTCTTATTAATGTTAACAATCTAGCTCTTTGGCCAGTAAGTTTCACCACATTCAGAAACAGAGGTCACGTATAAAGAGGAGGAAGAGGGCAAGTAAATCATTTCACACAGTGTTTTGTGTCTGTAAGACACTTTTAAAATGATGAGATACTTTTTTCACAGCACAAATATGAAAGAACAGCTCTTTCTTCTTAAAACTCAGATTTTAGACCTTCCATCTGTGTTCTGAGTTTACAGGACATGTGATCATCATTATGTCTTCTGTGTATGCTTAATGTCTTTTTTTATTATTTTAAAAAATCTTTTTTATTGTAATTTATTGAGGGATTACAGTTACATTCGCCAGACAGAGGGCACATCACTTCTTACACATTGACACCCCCTCTCATGTTTTTGTCCCCATTTCTCTCCTCCCAACCTTCCCAGTCATCTTGTTTTACCCCCTTCCCTTTCCTATTTCAAATAAACAAATAAACGTATAGACAATATACCAGATAACAAAGTCAGATACAGTTAACAATATGAGATTAACTAAAAGGCAAAAAAGAGAAGAGAAATAACATAGTACATTAAGAATATCAATCATATAAGATAAAACTCTTGTTTCAATATCCTAGAGATCTTTTCATTTATTCTCATCCTCTATTACCTTATGGACCTAGGTTTTACCCTATTGTAATCTAGGTTTTACCCTATTGTAATCCTCTGCTAGGAGAGTCTTAGATGTGTCCTAATTATTACAAATGAGGAAAACCATTGAACCTACATTCCTTTGGGTCTGGCTTACTTCACTTAATATGATTTTTTCCAAGTCTTTCCATTTCCTAACAAATAGGGTGATGTCATTCTTTCTGATGGTGGTATAGAATTCCATTGTGTATAAATACCACATCTTCATGATCCAATCATCCATGGAGGGGCATCTTGGTTGGTTGCTATGGAAAATAGTGCTGCAATGGTAGTGGGTTTAGTATGTCCTTGTTTCTGGATGATTGGGTACATGCCAAGTAGTGGAATTGCTGGATGATAGGGGAGCTCTATGTTTAGTCTTTTGAGGAACTGCCATACTGCTTTCCATAGTGGTTGAATGAGTTTACACTCCCACCAACAATGTAGTAGTGATCCTTCCTGGCCACAACCCCGCTAGCATCCTGTTGTTATTAGATTTCTTAATCATGGCCATTTTAACAGTAGTGAGGTGGAATCTCAAAGTTGTCCTTAAAGTAATTTCTGTGCTTCAGAATTAATGCTAGGCACTGGACATTCTGTATTATTTGCCTTAGATTAGAGATTTTCAAAGTGAGATCACTAGACTTTTAGTATCAGCACCCCCGTAGAACTTGTTACATATATATATATATATATATATATATATATATATATATATTTACTTCTGTAACTACTGAATCAGAAAGCCCAAGAGTGGAGCTTAGCAGCTGAGCTACAAGTGGCCTACAGCCTAAGGACCGTTGTTTGGACCAATCTCCAATCATTGCCTGCTTGTTCTCTTTTCTGAAGTTAAAAATGGAGGTTTGGAGATCTAATATAATGTAGTGAAAGTGGACAGGTCTAGCATCTCCAAAGCAAGTGTGTAACAAGTCTTTATTACCTCAACATACACTATGTGCTGTGCCTTGTCTACAGTTTATATGTAGGCTGGGACACAGAAGTTAAGACTCAGCTCATGGCACCTGACTCTGTGTTATACAAACATTTTACACCTTCGTGCTTTTTCCTTCTTCCATGAGATAGGCTCAAGAATCATTTATCACTCTTTGTGTGGGCAACAGTGTGTATGTGTATGTATATGAGTGTGTATGTGTGTGTGTCTATGTGCGTGAACCTAATTGATGAACCAATATCATCATTCAAAGCTATGACACCAAACACTAGACCTTGCTGGATGACTAGAAAGATGAATGACTAAGATACATGGTTCAATATAAATTATGGAAATTAATATAATATTATGCCTTGATAAATTATCTTGACATCCCTTTCAGTGTTTAACATGTAGATATCTCTATCGCATAGCACTATGAACTTTTTATGGTTTTAGATAGAGTTGAAACATTTGGCCCCGGAAGTGAATGCCCCATGGCCAGGTTGAAAATGTATCTCCTGGTTCCTAGCTTACTATTCCTTTTCCTTGTAAGAGTTATGTATACCACTCTTCATATAAAACTGTAATAGCCTAATTCCTTGTAGCTAAACTGTGCTTGTTTTGAATCCCACTTCACCCGGGACATAAACTCTAAACTTAGGTTTGATTCATTAAAAAATATCAGTTGGAAACTTTCACTTCTTTAAAATCAGACCTGTGCACTCGATGTGATCTAGGTAATTGCCAGCAGGTATTCCCAAGTCTCTCTCTTCTGGCATTTACATGGTAAAGTCAAAGTAAGTCATGAACAAATAACAAATGGGCAAACAGAAGCAATCAGCAATATGAGAAAAGTTACAGAGAACAAACTCACAGTTTAGAATTGCTAGTATTGCTCTAACTTTGGGAAACAGACTGAGATGTTTTCATTAATCAGATCATAGAAGAATTCATCCTGAATGTTGCAAGTCTAGGAAAAATCCAGAAAGAGAGGAAAGGAAAATTCACCCTGGGCTTGTGCAGAGTCTGATTTCTTCCCGCTACTCAACTCCTTCCTAGTTTTTCTCTAGTCCTAATCTCTGTGTAATGCAGAAATATCAGTGTGCATCTGTGTGGTCTAGTAATTGTGGGTTACTATTAACCCACATTTGAATTTTATTTTCTATGCTGTCCTCAGTCTAGTTTGACTGGGACCCGAGTTCTATAGTAAGACAAAGACCCTCAGGCCTGCTGTGAGTAGTGTTGACTGTGTAAGATATTAACATGACTTCATAGGAAGAAATAATATGAGAGAGGAAAATGTTAATTGGTGAGAACAAAGTTAGAGATCAAATTTCAAGCTGGCATTGATTCTCCCAGCCTTGGAAGAGCTCTGCAGCTGGGCTGCTCTCTGGGTGTTACACTCATCTATATTCAGTGGCAGTCTGTGTTCCAGACATGGGCAAGCTAAAGAACCTGGAGCTTGTGCCAAGAGCTCCTTCTGAAAGCAATTATCAGGATTCACCATATGATTTCAATTCTTTGTGGACTATAGAAGAGTCTCTTTACCATTTTTTCTCCTTTTGAAAAGGGATATGAGCAGGAATGTTGGTAGGTTATGCATTATTTAGAGCTGCCACCCTGCCTTGGTCTCACAAAGCAGAATGACAGCATTGTCACGGGGGTTTCAGTACACGTGATGGCGAAAATAGAGATGTTGGGTTTTGTAGCTTCTCTTAATTACCTATAATATGGTCACCTATAATTAGCTTGCTGAGGATATTAAACCCTCATTTTTTTCTCTAGTATCTCATTATATTAAAAGCAGTCATATCACAACTACATTTGGGAAATGTATTATGGTGAAAATTTATTTTGTCTAAGGTCAGGAATATGAAACTTGAAGGACACCTCGGATACTAGTATTTGGTTTACTGTTATTTCTATACTACCGCCTAACAGTATTTTTGCTTTTCTTTGAGACAATTTCAGAGAAGTAGATGGATGTTTGGGTAGGATTTTTACATCAAGGCATATTGGTAGAATAGGAAGCATCACTGCTGATGTTTAGAGATGCTTTGCCTTTCTTTTCTTTGATGACTTCATGGATATTTAAAAATCTGTTCTTGAGAAGCTTAGGTTTGATACGTCAATGTTTCCCTTCCCTTCTGAGTGATTACTACAGGTTCTTGTGTTTTCACTTATGTAAGTCTCTGGAAGGTTTACCCATTGTGTGTTAGACTTCTCCAGAGATGCAGAATCAAAAGGATATAGACATACAAAGAGAGGTTTCAAATAAGCGTTGGCTTGCTATGATGATAGTGGCCAAACAGTATCCCCAAATGTGTCATTTGCAAGCTTGAAACCAGAAAGACTGCTATTATAAATTTTATTCTGAAGCTTGAAGGTCTGAGAACCTAGGAGTGGAGAATTAGGCTGTTACTCATTTAATTTCTAGAGCTGGAAGACCTAAGAACCAGAATCAGAACTGCAACCAGGAGTTTCAATGTCCAGTGGCAGAAGATGTACATTTTGGCTGGAGAAAGGAATATTTTCCTACTTCCCGCTCTTGATATTAATCAGAACTTCAATCAGATGCTCACCTACACTAATGAGGGCAGTTGTCTTCATCTACAATGTTAATTTTGTAGAAATAACCCTCAGAAATGTACCCAGAAATAATGTTTTACCATTTATCTGGTAGGTAAGCTGACATATAGAATGAATCATGATATATGTTAGCTCCCCTTTCCTCTAATTTACCATCTCGTTATCTTAGTTTCATCTACTGGAGAAGAAGGGAAAGAGGCAATATTTGAATGAATAGTAGATGGGCATTTTCAAATTTAATGGTAGGCATCAAATAATAGAAGGCTCTAAGAAGTTTGAGGTCATGAAGCGCAAATCAGGAATATTGAGTAGTAACTTTTGAGTATTTAAGACAAAGCAAAGAAATGATAGGAGCTGGAATATGGGGTGTGGAAACACCTTATAAATGGAAGACCAAGGATAAGAATTTTATCAGACTTTGTTTCAGAAACTATTGAAGCAGGAGGGGACAGAATGAAATATTAAAAAATGTTACAGAGGAAAAAAACAAAATAAACTAGAATTCTATGTTCTGCTAAATTCTTATTTAGAATTAAAGATTAAAATTTTTTCTCAAGACAGGCACCAGTCGCTCATTCCTATAATCCTAGTTACTCAGGAGGCTGAGATCTGAGGATTGTGGTTCAAAGCCAGCCTAGGCAGGAAAGTCCATGAGACTCATTAACTACCAGAAAACAGGAAGGGACACCGTGGTCAAGTGGTAGAGTACTAGCCTTGAGCTAAAGAGCTCAGAGACTGCACCCAGGCCCAGAGTTCAAGCCCCAGGACGGAACCCCAAGCCCCTTCTACTTCCCATGATTTTTTTCCTCAAAAGCTGGGAAAATGTATAAAGAATTCATTTGTCTCACAAAAAATACTTTTAAGAAAGAAGAAGAATAGATTCCAATTCTTGTCTGCCTACAGAAGAGCTTTAGAATAGGAATAAATTGAGTGAAAGTAACATGTTTAACTTGTATTTTAATTGAAAATAAATAAGAAACAATATTTTAATCCCATTTATGGCTTTTTGAGGATCTTACATATCTGATTTCTGTAGTAACTACTCCTATACAGTTTTCCTTTTAACTGACTTTCTTCAGCAAGATCTCTTATATTAAGGTAGCACCACTTTCTCATTTATAGCTTATTTAAAATCAACAAAATTACTGTTGTAGGGTGTTTGTTACATTACCACTTATTTATGTATTTTTCTACCTCCACATGAAAATATCAGCTCCAGGAAGACACATCATAGCACCTTAATAAATGTTTATTGGATGACTATGACATGATTTTAAAAGATAAATTTTATTTAGGGTAGACAAGAAACATGGAGACATGAGAAGAATTGCTTGCAGCCACAGTTATCCTGAATCTTGGTTGGCTTGAGGGAGGGCAGACAGATGATCTGAAGTATTTATCAGTATTTAAATTTTCTTCATTCTTGGGAAGTAGATCCCAGTCAAGGGACTGAACACTGATTGCAAGATGTTGCTATAGATTTATTATGAATTTTTCCAGTATTTGTGGTAGCAGTGTATCTTAAACTCTGTTGCCTGTTTCAAGGGTTATCTTGAAGAAGATGGTGTGCATGGTATAGATCTTTTTCAGTGAGTTAGAACCAGTTTGCCTTATACATGCCAGGGATATGTCATAGACTTCTGGCCCTTCGCTTCTAGTGCTGTCCTAAAATACACAGTTGGAGTCCTCGGCTGAGAATTTAGTGAAAAAAGATGAGAACACCTTTACTTTTACTTATGCTCTTATTAAATGGGCAGAATCCACTAGCAGCTTCTGGAATAAATTCTAATAATCTGTAGCATGTTTAAGAACCATTACTCACATTATCACAGAAACATGTCCTGTTCCAGAAATGTATTTACTGTTCTCCTTAGAAACACAGATGAAGTCTAGGTAAATAATACAAAACAATCTCTTTCTTGCCAAGGGAAAATGCTGTTTTTGTCCTTTTCTATTTAAAAAGCAAATGAAATCATTCTTAGTGGAGGAAGATGTTGTGATAAATGAAGATCTTAGGCTTCCTTGCTACACACACACACACACACACACACACACACACACACACACACATATTCATAATTGTCTTTTCAAGTTTATCCCTTTTTTAGTTTGACTGTGGGAGGCCTATCTTCTTTTAAATCAGCCTGGTTATAATAAAAATTGTAGGATCTTAACTTTTCCCTAGCAAGAGGCAAGGCTTCCATTAATTTGCCACTTGGCACTGTACTGTAAAGACATGGAGTCATGAAAGAGAGCTATAGAAAGGGTAATACTGTATTCGTGTAAAGTTGGGATGTTCAATTTAAGGCCTTTGGTGATCTATTTCTTCATAAAGTTCTAATTTATTTAAAATACCAGGTTGGTAATAATTTACATTTGTTGAGAGAGAATTTGTATGAATGGGCAACAGCAGTCACAGCAGCCTTTTCCTTGCTTCCCTGTCTTATGATCCGAGAGCCATACCACTTAGTTAGATAATCATTGTCAGAATGGCAATAGATTTTAAGTGTGATGACTCATCCTTATTGTCCCTCAACTATACATGCAGGATTGAATATATATTATGTGGATGAAGCAGTTTAACCTTCAGGTTATCGATGTGAAATACTGAAGAGTGAGACAAAGTGCACAGGCTTATGATATGGAACAAATGAATGTGAATGAAATTGTCCTTGCCACTTAAGTACTATGGCCAATATTGAAATAGCATGCAGATTCCCTAGACTCATTGCTCATGAGATTGGAATATGGGGAGGCATTTCAAGACTTTGGATATCCCCACAGTGTTTGCCAAAAAAGCTTTGTGTGTAGTTAAAACATCTAGCTAAGTGAGAACCTTTGATAGTGTTATTGTATTAAACTTATTGAATGCGGCTCTAAGACAAATAGCTCACTGTAGAAGTTCAGCTGCGGCTAACAGGTCTTTTCCCCTTCTGTACATGCATCTGGAGTCCATAGTACCTGTATCTGACACTGTGGAACTAGAATGCTACGATGTCTTCCTGAAAAATAGGATATCTAGTGGAAAAATAACACACAGAACCAGAATAAATGATCTGTTCATTTCTCTTCTGTTGGAATTTATCTCAAAAATCAAAATAGCCTGTACCTGTAATCCTAGCTACTCAGGAAGGCTGAGATCTGAGGATTGCTTCTCAGAGCCAGTCTGAGTAGTAAAGTGTGTGAGACTCCAACCCAAATTGACCACCAAAGTGTGTCTCAAATGATAGCATATCAGGTATTGAGCAAATAAGCTAAGGGACAGTGTCTAGACTCTGAGTTCAAGCTCCAGTGCCTACGCACACACACATGGACACAGAAAAAAAAGAATTATCCTTGTAAGTGGAGATCCATTCATATATCCTCCTGGAAAATAAGTTGAATATAAAACATTCGGTTTGGGGAATCTTTCATGTGTTGACTACATTCATTGCTAAAAGAAAAGTAAAGTTTATTAATTTCTTGATTAAAAGCAATTTTAGTTCTGTTTATAGAATCCCATAGTCAGTGGCTTTTAAGAAATCTGTATCAGATTACTCTGAAGATGAGTGAAAAACAATCTGGTTTCTGGATTAAAACAAATTATAATTGTACTAATTCTGGAGGGTGAAGGTATAGGAAGGAGTTCAGTTTAGGTTACTTGATACATTACAGGGGTAGGGGGGAACCATTTTATCCACCAAGAGCTGTTCAGATGTTTGTAACATCACTTATGAGCCATACAAAATTATTAATACAAGCAGATGGCTGTGGGCAGCTGATGAGAAACATATGTGTGTGTCTCATCATGTAATAAATGATTTCAGTCGCTGGGCTTGACATTTCTCACCTTTATATTCCATAGTCAATGAGCAAGATGTGACCCAATGTACTCGTGGAAACATATGCAGCATGATAAAAATTTCTAATATGTGTACAAGGTATTGGGAATTCTGAAAGGAACTGAAGTCTTGGTCTCCCTGTTACATCTTCCTAAGCACTAGAATTACTAGTATTTGCTACCACCCTGTTCATGCTCTGAAATAGTTGGCTAAGCAAAGGATGGAAGAGGAAGCAGGGACAGAGACCAGTGGAGTTGTATTCTCTTCTTGACTTCACCTGGGAAGAAACTTCACATCACCTTCGTCTACTGTTTGAAGTAACGATGTGTCTCTGCCCAAATTTAAGAGGGAGCAATAACCAGCAGGTATTTTGGTGGAGCAATATCAATTACATTGTAAAACAAGCATCTGGAATGTAGAAGCATATAAGTATAGTGTTTTGTGAAATCCAGTTTGTCATATACATATGCTTTATTGTCTGGCTATTTTTGCCTGTGAACTCAGCTTCCCTGAGGCTATCACTATACTTTCTGTGACATAGCAGGAGGTGGGCAGAGCCTGAGCACTAGCTTGTACATCATCTGGTGAGTTTAAGGAAAGCAATAAAGGTAGGTTCTTCTTTTCTGTCCCCGTGGAAGATTCCAGAAAATAACTCCTTTGTTTTTCTGTAAGTGGCTATTGAAGATGGCTTTTTTGGATCCAACTTTTTCATTCATTCTTCTTCATTTCACAATTACCTTTTTTTAATCCTGGAGGCATAGTTCAAGTGGTAGACCGCTTGATTAATACACATGAGGCTATGAGTTCAATCTACAGAGAAAAAGGACTGATTACTTTTTTTTTCTGTTTTAGAGAATTGAGAAGCCCAAGCTAACTCTTCATCTGTCAGGGATCAGAAATTCTTCATTGTCTATATTCCCAAATGGCCTGTAATTTATAAATAAATTTTGTATGTTCTCTAAGAAAAGTATGATTTTTACTTCCTGAAATAGCTATTTGATTAGGTCTTTAAATTTATTAAACTTTTACTACTTTTATTGCATTAGGATCAAAGTTACCTATTTCATCTGTTTTAGAATTTTGCTTGAGTTGTTTTTTTCTTCTTCTGGTACTAAGGTTTGAATTCAACCAACCTGCTTGCTCAGCTGGCATGCTACCATTTGAGTCATGCCTTCAGTCCTGAAATTATTTCTATGGATTAATTATACATCATTTAAAAAATCAGTGGTTGAGTATGTATACTTTTGTATACATACTTTTGTTGAGAATGTATACTTTTCCTTGGAAACTTTTTGTATTTTTCTGCTTGGATTCCTTTAAAATTTCCCTCATTGTCCTCAAAATTCAGGAAAGTTTAAAGCCATTTATTGATGATGATCCTTATTTTTTTATATGCAAGTTACAAAGCCAACCATTTTAATTTCCAAGTTCACAACTCTCCTCATGATTTTTTCTATATTATTATTTATGATTGTGCCTATGTTCTAGTTTCATGTCTTGTTTAAGTTATCTCTTCCATCTTTCTCAACATTAGTCAAGTGCGGTGTTAGTGAACTGCATCATTTAAATGAAGTTAGATCTTTTATCTTACCTGAGAAGATTTTTATTGATACGAAGTAAGTTAGTAAAATTTCTTATGTATATTTAAGCATATTTCTTTAATAATTGTGTACTTAACCTATTTTTTGATTCCTTCAGTATCTTTAATGTTTAATGGGGGAAAGGATAAGGCTATTTCTTCCTGGAAAGGAAGAATGGCCTGGCTGTTTAACCATTTTTCAACAGGGTGGGGGAACTCTTAGTGCATTCAGTTTGTGCTCTCCTTAGCAAACCATTGTCCTTTGTGTCTATTCCAGGAAACTTATTTCAGATTTGCAAATTTAACTCTCAGGCCTCCTTTCTGCTGCTCTCTCCTATCCTCTGACCTGGTCTAACTTTCTCTTTCTGGGAAGTACCCTGTCTGCATGCCTGTAATCCCAGGGTATGATGCTTTCTGCAGGACTGGGAACCTTTAATTTTTGTAGGTGTGTGTGTATATGGTGTGTGTGTGTGTGTGTGTGTGTGTGTGTGTTGGACTGGAGATTAAACTCAGGTTCTCCTGTTTAGTAGGCAAGTTGGGTTACCACTGGAGCCATACCCATCAGTCTTTTTTTTTTGCCAGTCCTGGGGCTTGAACTCAGGGCCTGAGCATTGTCCTTTGGCTTTTCCCTCAAGGCTAGAACTCTGTTACTGAGCCACAGCACCATTTCTGGCTTTTTCTATGCATGTGGTACTGAGGAATCGAACCTGTGTCTTCATGCATGCTAGGCAAGCACTCTACCACTAGGCCAAACTCCCAATCCCTCACCAGTCTTTTTTTTTTTTTTTGCTCTTCATTTGCTTTTCAAACAGTGTCTCCTGCAAAACTATTCCCCGATTGGATCCAAACTTTGATCCTTTTACTCTGATTCCAGAGGAACTATGCCTATATTGTTTTTCAGTAGGGTCTTGCTAACTTTTGCTTGGCCAGTCCTTCTGTGCCATATAGTTGGTATCTTTTCTTTGATTTGTTGGTATTAATGTATTCATATGGGTTTCATTTTTGATTTTCTTTTATAGTTATATGCTTCTGTTCAGAAAAATATTTTATCTTTAGGTAGTTGTGCAAAGGAGTTGCCATTCAACAAAGTAGTTCATAAATACAGTGTGCTTTGACCAATGTCATCACTTTCAATAGTCTCATTCACTCATCCTTACCCACCTTTTCCTTCACCTTTCTTTCTTTTTAGGATACGTTTTTCAATGTGCCTATAATTGTATAAGAAAACACACTGGATGGTAAGCAAGTAGTTGCAAGTGAATTAAATGCAGTATAATCAACTCCATGGAGAGTTTAAATAGTACAATTCTTTAGAAACACTAGGCCAAAGCCCACCAAAATAAGTACCAGAAAATGGAGATGTACAAGAGGAGAGGTAGGGCCATGGGGAGAGAGTCTGGAGTTTTGTTTAGTTGATAGTTTTGTTTAGTTGATATTTTGTTTGGTTCTTTGAGGGAGTAAGTGTTGACAAGATACTAGTTTGCTGGTCTTCTGTTTTGCTGGAAGTTACCCAAAGCTCTGTGCATGCACTGGAATAGACTGAATGGGAGATATGAAACTACCCAGGCCAGAAAACACAGAGAGGGAGGAATGAAAGGAAAGCAAGAAGCAAGAAGCAGCCAGTTTTATTTTTTGTTACTTTGAAAACTAGCACTTACCTAGCAAATGTGAAGTCCTTATTCAGACCTAAGTACTATCCAAACTAAAACAGCCCCTAAATCAACACACAATCACACACACACACACATACACACACACACACTCCCCTATCTCAGTTTTTAAACTTATGAGCTTCTAGTGAGGGATTGTTTTGTTGTTGTTTTAAGTCATCAGCTAAGTGGTACTTATTTGTTAGAAACTAATGCAGTAATGATGAACTTACCCAGTCTCTGCTCACTGGACATAGGGATTGGTATTGTAAGCAAGCTTTTATGTCATTACTAATGATGGCACTTGCAAGAATATTTCTTTCTGTGTGGATTTGTTGGTCATTTTATGCCATATGAATGATTTTCCTCTTATTCTTGGAGGTATTTATTATAATAAATAATAATGATAAACTGTCATTTGAACTTTTAAAAATTTGAGGCTTACTTAAGTAGGAAGAAATGTTTATTCTCTTGTAAGGCAGAATAATGGTGTTTTTTATTTTCTTTTCCATCAGAGACTTGAACTCTGGGCCTGAGCGCTGTCCCTGATTCTGCAGCTCAAGATTAGTACTCTACCACTTGAGTCAGTGTCACTTTTGGTTTTCTGTTGGTTAATTGGAGATAAGAGTCTCATGGACTTTAGTGCCTGGGTGGGCTTTGAACCCTGATCCTTAGATCTCAGCCTTCTGAGTGGTTGGATTGCAGGTGTGAGCCACTGTGAGCCACTGCACCCAGCTCTGCTGTTCTTAAAGATGAAAAAAAGGTGAGTCATTTTGCCTCCCTACCATTCCTCGTTCTATGGTTCCTTCATCTGTTTGTTCCTTCCTACTTTCCTTTCTGTAATCTCTATGTTAGAGTGCATCAGTGAGCTCCCCCCCACAACTTCTAGTAACTTCTCAACCACACCTTTCATGAGCTTGTCCTATGTAGTCTATAAAACATCTCCTTACATAGGCTCAATGGTTTCCCTCATTTGTTATAACCAATAGAAACCTTGGGCTCTCCTAGCAGAGATTTACAATAGAGCAAAACCTAGATACAAAAGGCCATATAGTATGACACTAAGTGAAAGGACCTCCAGGATATAGAAACAAAAGCCATATAATGAGTGATTGTTGCCCTTAATGTACTATGTTATCTCTCATCTCTTTTGCTGTCCCTTGGTTATCTCATATGGTTACAGTATTCTACCATGTTATCCAATATATTGTATATATGTTTATTTGGTTATTTGAAATGGGATAGGGAAGGGGGGGGCAACAAAATGAGGGACCAAGGAGGAGGGGGTGGGAAATGGAGACCAAGACATGACAAAGGGTATCAATGTTTGTGAAGTAATGCACCTTCTATCTGGTGAATATAATGTAACCCTTCTAATAATTACAATAACATTGTATGAAAAAATCTCCTTTATCCCATTTATAACATAGATAAAGAAATACCTCAAGTCTCCTTTCTCTTCATTTCACACATTTCAGTTTTCACCAAGCACCTTGAGGAAAACAGAGTAGATTTATTTTCTCATCTCCCAGTCCCCCGCTAATGTATTGGAATCTCATTTTTGATTCTATGACTTAGAGCACTTGACACATGGTATTTTATTTTATTTTTTTCCTATGCTATAATGTTTGTGCCTTAGAGACAGGAAGATCTGTCTAATCAGATGTACTATCTGGCAAGAAAATGTATACTCAAGAAAAGGAATTTAATTAACAAACATTTTCCAATGAAGTCTCATCCATTTTTCATTTAAGCTTATATAAAACAAACATTTTCTGGACTTAGAGAGTAACAGAAGTTCAATATAATTCTTTCTAGGACTTATTCTAGCCACATTGTACATATCTAAGATCTGTGCTGTGTATCATTTCTCTAAGAATGCATTAGGATTGGGCTGTGAGTGTGACCTAGTAGTAGAATGCTTGCCTAGCATGTACAAAGCCCTGGGTTAGATTCTTTGCTACCAGAGATACAGAAAAATCCGGAAGTGATGTTGTGGCTCCAGTGGTAGAGCATTAGCCTTGAGAAAGCTCAAGGACAATTCCCAGGCCCTGAGTTCAAGAATCAGGACTGGCAAAAAAAAGAGGGGGGGAAAGAATGCACTCGGATTGTCTGTCCATCTTTTCTTCTATTAAGCTACATAACTAGCTACATGTCTATCTTATTGTTGATCTCATATACATATTATAATTCGATTATGTTATAATCCTGAATTTTTTATCAAATTTACATTAATTTATGTTATGGTATAACATTCAGATGGCTCCTAATCCATGATAATTTTTAGTATAGTTAGGGGTAAGTAGTGCATTTTCATTAAGATAATTATTTCCCCCTAGTGCATCCATAGAGAATCTCAGTGTGGCTCAGGAGTTAAGTGGAACAGTAACTACTGATTATTGCTGTATTGAATATTTATGTGACATTTTTTTCTCTCTTTAAATAGAGACAAATAAGCCAAAAACTGGTGACTTAAATCTGTAATCCTAGCTACTCAGGAGGCTGAGACCTGAGGATTGCAGTTCAAATCCAGTCTAGGCAAGCAAATCTGTGAGACTCTTATCTCCAATTAACAACCCAAAAGCTGGAAGTAGAGTTGTGGCTCAAGTGGTAGAGCATTAGCCTTGAGCACAAAAGTTAAGGAACAGCACCCTAGCCCTGAGTTCAAACTCCTGGATCAGTACAAAAGAAATACATTATAAATTAAACGACCATACTTATAAGTACTATTCCTTATCTGGAGAAGATTTTCTAGTTGAAATAGAAAACATAAAAATTACCTCACCAGGGGTCGGGAGCTTGGCCTAGTGGTAGAGTGCTTGCCGAGCATGCACGAAGACCCAGGTTCGATTCTTCGGTACCACACACATAGAAAAAAGCCAGAAATGGTGCTGAGGCTCAAGTGGTAAAGCTCTACCCTTGAGAAAGTCTAAGTACAGTGCTCAGGCCCTGAGCTCAAGCCCAGGACTGGCAAAAAAAAAAACATTAAAAAAAATCACCTCACCAGAAACACATACACACAAGTGGGAATGGATTGTGCCCACTACCAAAGAATTTAGGAATTTACAGAATTTTGAGAGAGACAAAACTGCTTTGTGAGATTGGGCTAATTTTAAGTCTTGTGAAGAGTTTTTATCTAAAACAAAAAGGAGCACTTTGCAGAAGGAAATAGGCACTGGGGGAGAGAGCATGGAAATGTTTTCAGGCTCAATAATAAAAGTCATCAAGGTGGGTGGATTGTTTCATTGCTGTGGGTTAATAGATGTTAAAAACAAGCTCTGAATCGTTTCTTAGCTGAGAAAAATGTGCTGAAAATGGGCATGCTCTTGACGGGTTGGAAGTTGTTAGTATTTAACACAAAAACTGATTTTAAATTTTTATTCTTTTTATTGTTATCTTTAAATACTTATACAAAGGTGCTACCATTTAACAGAGCGGTTTATGCATACAATATATCTCGATCAATGCCAGAGTCTTGGAATGTAATTAGGAAGGCAAATGGATAAATAGATAAACAAATGGCATGACATATGGTCCTGAGGAAGAATAAAGATGTGGATGAGGTTATATCTGTGACACAATCAGCACGCTCCACGATATATTGAGGGAAGTATGGAAAATCTTTATAATCTAGACAGGGCATGGTGATGCTTTTCTATTATCCCAGAACACAGGGTCTGAGGCAGAAGGATTGCAGGTTTGAGGCCAGCATGAGATATCTAGGAAGAACCTGTATAAAAACAAAAATAGCAACCCTTTTTGTCGCTAAAATAAAATAAAGGGATAGAGCATTTGGTTATGATATATTCTTTATAAAGCAGAGAACAAAAAGGGAATACTGAAAGGTGAGAGGAAAGGAGATTAGAGTTTTTGTAATCATCATTTTAAAAGTAATATGGGACACAGTGGGTAGCTGAGTTATTCCGAAGGAAACAGTGAAAACGAGGAGGTGGTATCGATGGTAGATGGCCTGTGCTCTTACCTTCCTTGGAAGATCAACAAAAGGGTCCCAGGTCACGCTTTGTCTTTGAGGCTTGAATACAAATGAGGTAAGAGTCTAAGGAAGAGAAGAAGGTGGGGAGAGTGCAGTCAAGAATTCAATGTGTGTCTAACAAACTTAAGAAGAGTGAGCGCAGGCTTGGGTTGAGAGGGCGTGGGTGAGAATGATGGAAATGGTGAAAGGGGTGACAGTGATCAAGAGGCAGCGTATTCATAAACTTTGTTGAGTGGCAACTTCACTGTACAAGTAATAAAAAAGTAATGAAACACTTTGGTAAGTTACAAAAAGTAGACCATGGTTTTCAAAATATGCTCAGGAACTTGTCAGAAATGCAAGATGTCTGCCGTCACCCCAAGGTTAACTGAATCAAAAGCAGCTTATGTTGTATCAAGTCGTCCTGATGGGAGGAGAAACAGTGTGAGAAATACTCACTGTACCCTATTCCTGTTTCAACTTAACAAACTCTAAGAGTCCTCTCTAAAGAGGAGAATGATAGGGCCGGGAGTTTGGCCTAGTGGTTAAAGTGCTTGCCTGGCATGCACAAAGACCCGGGTTTGATTCCTTGGTACCACATACATCTAAAAAAGCCGGAAGTGGTGCTGAGGCTCAAGTGGTAGAGCTCTAGCCTTGAGAAAGTCCAAGGACAGTGCTCAGGCCCTGCTCAAGCCCAGGACTGGGAAAAAAAAAAGAGGAGAATGATAGAATACTAATGTAATCAACCATGTGAAGAGAATGCATTCATGAAGTAAATAATGAGAGGATATGACTTTATGAGAAGAAACATGAGCGAATACTTTAAAAAAATGATCTTGTTATTGTAAAGGTGATATATAGAGGAGTTACAGTTATGTAAGTCAGGTAACAAGTAAATTTCATTTTTTTTAAACAGTCACCTCCTCCTCCCTCATTTTCTTCTAGTTTTTCTTTCCTAACTCCTTTCCCACAAATTGTTTGGTTCAATTTCAACATTATGTCTAGTGAGTATCACTGCTGCATTTATTTACTCTTCGTGCATACTTTTACTAGAACAATGCTTTCTTTCCTTATGAGTAAGGAAAATAGTAAATAATATTGACTGTGAGGTTTAAGTATTTTATCATGATGTAATAACAAATAATTTTGGGTAATGTTAACCAAAGGAAAAAACAAAACAAAAGCAAAAACTTCTTTCCATTTTTTTACTAAATAATTTTTAATTAAGGTAGGGCAAAAGAAATCTTTTTGGTTGGCTTTTAGATATCCCTTTAATTTATATTTATGTATTTATTTTTGGTTAATTCTTGAACTCTGGGCTTGGACACTGTCCCCAAGCCTCTTTGTGCTCAAGGCTACCACTCTATTACTTGAGCCACAGCACTACTTCCAGTTTTTGAGTGATGAACTGGAGATAAGATTCTTTTTTTAAAATTATTTTTATTTTTTATTGTGATTAATAGAAGGGTTACATTGTATTCACCAGATAGAAGGTGCATAACTTCACAAACATTGATACCCTTTCTCATGACATGGTCCCCATTTCCCTCCCACCCTCCCCCTCCACATCTTGATTTCCACCCTTCCCTATCCAATTTCAAATAACCAATTAAGCACATTTAAAATATGTCAGATAACAAGGTGAAATATTGTAACAATATGAGATAACCCAGGGATGGAAAAAGAGATGAGAGATAACATAGTACATTAAGGACAACTTTTATGGGGAATTTACCCTGGTTGGATTCAAACTTTGCTCCTCAGAGGTCAGCCTCCTAAGTAGCTAGGATTACAGGCATGCCACTGACACCTGCTGCCTTTCATTTGTTTTAAGACTAGTACTTCCTTTTCTTAATATAATTGAACAGTTTGTGAGTGTTAACATCAATCTATTCAGGAATAATTGTGACTTGCATATTCATCCTGAGAATTTTGAGGGGTGAGAACAAAGCAGTGTAGCTTTATTTTTTAATCATCTAAGATAAAATCAAGTTTAACAATAAAGTTAATTTGGGGAGGAATGCTAAACATTTAGAAGTACTTAATTTTAATGTCAACTTCTTTAAAAGTTTGTTGAAAAATAATACAATATTACCTCAAAAGAGAACAAAAACCAAATAGGGAGTTTGATGAATTAGCACAAACTGAATATAGCTAGACATAACTCAAAACAAAGAATACTGTAAACTTTCCCATCTTCCTCTCCCTAGGCATCATCTACCCTGACTATAAACCTTAGGGACTAGGTTTGCTGCTCATAAAAAAGTACATTCTTGGGGCTGGGAGTTTGGCCTAGTGGTAGAGTGCTTGCCTAGCATGTACAAAGCCCTGGGTTCAATTCCTTGGTAACATATGCATAGAAAAATCAGAAGTATTGCCAGGCATGGTGGCTCACGCTGTAATCCTAGCTACTTAGGAAGCTGAGATCTGAGGCTCCTGGTTCAAAGCCAGCCTGGATACTAAAGAATGTGAGACACTTATCCCCAGTTAATCACTAGACAATGGGAAGTAGGGGCTGTGGTCAGGGGTAGGGCAATAGCCTTGAGATGAAGAGCTCAGGGACAACAACTAGGCCCAGAATTCAAACCCCATGACCCACACAAAAAAGAAAAAAGAAAAAGAAAAAGTCAGAAGTGGTGCTGTGGCTCAAGTGGTAGAGTGCTAATCTTGAGAAATCTCAGAGACTCAGGGATAGTGCTCAGGCCCTGAGTTCAAGCCTTTTGTCTTTCTTTCTTTAGCAGATATTTATTTATTTATTTAATTTTGCCAGTCCTGGGGCTTGAACTCAGGGCCTGAGCACTGTGTTTTTTTTTTTTAACTGTGAAAGAAATTTTTATTTTTTTATTGTATTTAATAAAAGGGTAACATGATATTTGCCAGATAGAAGGTGCATTAATTCACATACATTGATACCCTTCCACATGTCTTGGTCCCATTACCCCCCCCCCACCCCCTCTTGGTTTTCCCCCCTTCCCTGTCCAATTTCAAGTAACCAAATACAAATGTATCCAATATATCAGATAACAAAGTGAGATATTGTGTCAATATGAGATAACAAAGGAACAGCAAAAGAGATGAGATAACATAGCACATTAAGGACAGCAATCATTCATTATATGGCTTTTGTTTCAATATCCTAGAGGTCCATTCAATTAGCTTCATACTATATGGCCTTATGTATCAAGTTTTTGCTCTATTGCAAATCTCTGCTAGTAGAGCCCAAGGTTTCTACAGGTTATGATGAATGAGGGAAACCATTGAGCCTAAGTTCCTTTGAGTCTGGCTTACTTCACTTAATATGATTTTTTCTAAGTCTTTCCATTTCCTAACAAATGGGGCGATGTCGTTTTTTCTGACAGCAGCATAGAATTCCATTGTGTACAAATACCACATCTTGTGGATCCATTCATCAACTGAGGGACATCTAGGTTGGTTCCATATCTTTGCTATGGTGAATAATGCTGCAATGAACATTGACGTGCTAGTGGATTGAGTATGCCCTAGTTTCTGGATGGTTGGGTAAATGCCAAGTAGTGGAATTGCTGGGTTATAGGGAAGCTCTATGTTTAGCCTTTTGAGGCACTGCCATACTCCTTTCCATAGTGGTTGAACGAGTTTGCACTCCCACCAACAGTGTAGTAATGATCCCTCCTGGCCACATCCCCTCCAGCATCTATTGTTATTGGTTTTCCTGATCCTGGCCATTCTAACTGGAGTGAGGTGGAATCTTAGCATTGTTTTGATTTGCATTTCTTTTATGACCAGAGATACTGAGCATTTCTTCATGTGTCTATAGGCCATTTTTGTTTCTCTTCAGAGAAGACTCTCTTTAAGTCTTTGGCCCATCTTTTAATGGGATGGTTGTTACTTTGGAGATTAGTTTTGGAGTGATTTAATTTTTTGAGCTGTTGATATATTTTAGATATGAGGCCTTTGTCCGTTCTATGGTTGGTGAAGATCTTCTCCTAACTAATTTACTAGCTATGTCCTTTGCCATACAAAAGCTCTGCAGTTTAATGCAGTGCCACTTATCCAGCCTTTCTCTGATTTGTTGGGATTCTTGATCCTTATTAAGAAAGTTTTCACCTGTGCCAAGGTGTCCTAGTGTATCTCCTATTCCTTCTTGTAAAGTTTTCAGTGTGTCAGCTCTTACCTCGAGGTCTTTGATCCATTTGCAGTTAATTCTAGTGCAGGGTGACAAAGAAGGATCCAACTTTAGTTTTCTGCACGTGCTGAGCACTGTCTTTGGACTTTCTCAATGCTAGAGCTCTACAACTTGAGACACAGCACCACTTGTGACTCTTTAGCAGATTATTACCTTTGCAATAAAATTCTTCTGTGCTGAATATTGTAGTTCATGTAGTAGTCTATTATCACTTAAAAGTAAAATAACCACATTCATAAACAAAACAAATCAAATCACTATAAGGACTCACATATGGTTATAGCATAACTCAGATTGATTTTCCCTATGTTGACTCCTAGGACTAGAATTTAGAACAGATTGTTTGGGACATGATTTCAGAAAGCATCAACAGGAGGGTAAGGAAAGAAACAAAGAAGGGAAGGAAGCCAATTCTGAGTGACTGATGAATTGCCTACTGATTTTTTGAAACTGGGGCTCAATTCCATGACAAATCTCTGAAAGATGTATAGAGATCACCCAATAATTATTTCACCTAAGTGACAAGGAATCTGGAATATTTATCTACCAACTTCTTTCCATATTCGTTAGAGGCTGCTTCCCAGAGTTTAAATTCCATGGCTGCTCCAGTCCACATAGGCAAAACACTTTCCTACAGTTGTCAGAAAACAAGAAACAGTTTCAGATAGTTTCCATTGCCAGTCTGGGTCTGTAACAGAAAATCTGAGTGTTGACCAATTTTATATGATGCTCTGGCAGTATTCGCTATAAACATATTTTCAGCCATAGAGCATCTCTAAATAAAGCATAGTAATTAAATACTGGCTGGAGGTAGCAGTATTACAATGGACACATTAAGCGTTTAAATAATCATCCTTGGAAATGGTTCTATGGCTGAAGTATTAGAGTGCTAGCACAGAGCTGAAGAGCTCAGGGACAGCACTCAGGCCCAAGTTCAAGCCCCACAACTGACTATATATATATATATATATATACACACACACACACACACACACACACACACACACACACACACACACACACATAATCTTTGTGTCTCAGGAAACATACTGTTTTTGACAAGCACGTAGAAGCTTGCTTGGGCTCCAGATTAGGTTGTCGTCTTGATTTCATGACTGAGTTTTAGCCATGAGCCTGAGAGAGTAAGAGTCCATTCAGTCATAGCAATGGTTATTTATTTTGTAGTCTTGCTTGGTTTACTTTGGCAGTTAGCCATTTTAATTAGACTCTAAAAAGCAGTGGATTAAATATCAATGAAGAAGCTCACAGAAAAAAAATGAAATTTCAAAGGCCATGATGTTCTATCAATTTGGTGTTCTGTGGTGAATGAGTCTGAAATTGACCTTCAGCCTTTGACGATGGTCTATTGCTGTGTTTGCATAAGCTTTAAATTTATAACTAACAACTCACTTGTGTTATTTGGAGCTTAGAAGAAACCTTTCTCCTTTGAAAAAGTAAGGTGTATTAAGATATATAAAATTCTTTATGTACTTCAATCTCCTTTTTTTTTACTATGTGGAAAGCAAATTCATGATTATTCATAAAGGACATGATTCAGAATTTGGTTTTAAACTATTGCCCTTATTTTACATATTCTCTTAGCTTCTACTTTATTCATTCAAAAGTGCTCAAAGATAAATACAGTTCTAAAGAAGCTAGGAGAGTTCTTTAGCTCATCTTTGAAAAATCAGACTTTCTTTTCAGGTAGCCTATTGTATTTTTCAGGGAAGTATCATTACTACAAAGTTGTCTTCTGTTGAATGCAAATTCATATTGTATTTTTTGATCTTCTGTCTTCACACAGCAGCCATCCAGAGCACTTCTGATCATCTCCCTGGACATTAGGCGTAGGCACATGCCTCATCCCCTTGCCTGTTAAATTATTATTATTTTTAAAGGCTCATCCTTAAGTTGCTCATAATAATATCAAGTCCAATTTAAGTTGGTGATGATATTCTGGTAACATTTTATCAAGAACAGAAACTAATATTTTTTATGGGCTCTTTGCCTCTTTGCATGGAATACCATAGAATGCTATCACTAGTTTTGGAAGCTAACATTGTTTGGTATACAGTAGGCTGAATCAAGAAATATTTGACTGACTGAAGACCAATTTCAGTCAAGAGTTTTATATCTTCCCTGTAGAATAGGAACCAAGAGAAGCTTTAGGAGGAAATAATGAATCAGATTGAGCTTCTGGAAAACTCACTTTGGTAGCAACACACATCATAGGATTATGTATGTTATAAATGAAAAATAAGAATTTTGGGCTGAATGTATTCTTTTTTACATTTTCTATAGATGGCAGAAGCAGTTAGTTGTCCGTTGCTATGATAAATATATATTCTGATCAGAGACATGAAGAAAATGCAATCCTCCATGGTCAATCAAATTGCCAATGTTCCTAGCCCTTCTAGATTCTTCAGGCACTTACATGCTGTCACGGCATCTAGGGCTATAAAAGTAGTGGCCAATCATTGATCCCAAGCTATTACAGTGATACTAGCATTCTTCTAAGTGCTCTATCCTTGTTTACTAATTTGACTTTCTTTAGAACCCTTTGAGATGACATTGTTTCTATAATCATTTTATAAATGGGGCATAGTTTAAGAATTATGTCCTGTGTGCTATAACTGGTACATAGCAGAGCTGCCTTCCAGGTCGGTGAACTGGCTTCATTACTTGATTAAAGCTCAGAAATTATTAATATTTTGAAGATACCAATTGAGATGGACTTTGTAACATGGATTTGCTAACTGAAAGAATTCAAAAATTGGTGGTATTTATCTCAAGGGGATTTTTCTTTCAATGTCACAATATTTTTAGATATCATTTAAAGATGAGATTCAGAATTTGTGTTCTATTGGTTATCTGTGTCCTTGCTAACAAACATTAATAATATTAATGGATCCATTCACATACCTTTTAGGAACACTGAGGATTATAGGCATTTGCAATTAAATACAACTTCATAAGATGCTTTTGAATATATTTATATAGAAGCTTTGTATTAATGCTGCTAAAGACCAAAGACAAAACTTGAAAGAACAGATGGAAAAAAAAAAAAGACAATGGGCCGGGAGCAAGGCCTAGTGGTAGATTGCTTGTGTAGCATTATAAAGCCTTGGGTTTGGTTACTTGGTACCATACACACAAACACACACACACACACACACACACACACACACACACACACACACACACACACACACACACACACACACAGAAATAGCCAGAAGTGGTGGCGTGGTTAAAGTGGTAGAGTGCTAGCTTTGAGAAAGCCCAAGGACAGTGTCCAGACCCTGAATTAAAGTCCTAGTACTGGCAAAAAAATAAAGACACATTACCTGCAAAATAAACCTGCTGGTAAGCTTTCTAACAGAAACTGTAAAATCCAGAAGACAGAAGATTGTCATATTTAAAGAGGCAAAAGAACAGACTAGCCAAACAGGAATTACCCACATGTAGAAAATGACCCGTAAGTCTGAAGGCTGTATAAAGACCCTTCAGTCATAGAAAATATGAGACAATTTGATACCAACATATTTCTGCCACAGAAAATATTAGCAGAGGTTCTTCAGGCTAAAGAAAAGTGATCCCTGACAAAAACTACAGAAAAGAAAAATAAAATGCAACAGAAAGAAACATGTATGTGCACAGAAAATACAGCATTGACTAAAATCAACAATAAGAATGTCTTACAACAGTCATCTCGTATGTTAGAAGCAAGGTATATGAAACAATAAAGAAAACGGTAGTAGGGCATAAATAGAAATAAATGCCCATAAGTTCCTTGGTTGGTTTAGGTAAGTGAAAGATATATATGCATTGTAACTAAGTACTAGAATTACTAAATATAAATAGAAAAGTATATGTAAAGTAAACAAAAGAGAATAGTAAACTACCTGATTCATTGTAAAGAAGGAGAGGAAATTTAAAGACAACAGTAAATAGAAAGAGAAAATAGTAAAAATTCTAAGCATAAACTCAATGATTTCCTTTTTACATTTAATGTAAGGAAAGATTACTAAGTTGAATAAAAAAGTAAAAATTGGGGGCCTAGTGGTAGAGTGCTTGCCTAGCATGCATGAAGACTGGGGTTTGATTCCTATGCATAGAAAAGCCAGAAGTGGTGCTATAGCTCAAGTATTAGAACGATGGCCATGCGTACAGCCCAAGGACAGTGCTCAGGCCCTGAGTTCAAGCCCCAGGACTGGCAAAAAAAGCAAAATTTTAAATATCAAGTATATTCTTTTTGAAAAAAATATGCAAAAAGTAAATTGATCAAGGGATAGGTTGAAAGTAAAGAATAGAACAATGAAATAATCTAATATTAATCCTGAAAAGGTGGTGTGTGTATATATATATGTATATTAACATAGAAAGTATATACTAGGAAATGAGAAGAAGATTTCATAATCTATCATGTCAACTCCAATAGAAGATAAAGTATATAAACTGAAAATAGAAATAATTAGCGGGGTACGTAAGCACATTTACAAATCAGAGATGAATACTTGTCATATTTATCTCCATTACTGGAAAAAACAAAAGCAGACAAAGAGAAAAAAATAAAGATTTGGAAGACAGGCCACATTTAAGATACTTGATCAAATTGAAATATATAGAACTCTAGACTCAACAGACACTAAATTCACAGTCTTTTCAAAAGCCAATGGAACATTTAGAAAAACAGGAGTTATACTGAGCAATAAGATACAATTTTAATTGAAATTACAATATAGAGCATGATCTCTGAATGTAATCTGTTAAAGCAGACATCAATAATGTCAACATGATTAAAAATACCCCATATTCAGAAATTGATTATGGGTAAAAGGGAAAATCATAATGGAAACTAGAAAATAGTTTGATCTGCATGTTATGAATGTATTATATCAAAATTCCTGGGATTGAAAGTTGCTTCTTATTATATAAATTTATTTTTAAAATAATTTAACTATCTCATTATATTTTTAAAGATTTTTATTTCATTGAAATTGTCAACATAGTATTTTTCATACCTTTGTAATGATTATAAAACCTATAATGATGCCTTTTATCTGTTATATTGGTAACTTTGAGTTTGTTATTTTGGGGGGGAAACAGAGTAACTAGAGATTGAAAAAATAAAAAGATCAGCTGGTTGTCCATGGTTCACATGGTTCACATGGTTCACATGGTTCTCTCTCCTTTCTGGGACAAAAGTGACTGGCTGAAGAGATTTGGACAAGTGATGGCCAAGATTTTTAAGGCAGAAGCTCAGCCCAGACTAACTGTTCATTTGGAGATAGCCAAATTTAGACTAGAAGCATGGGGTACATTAACTGTTCAGAGCAGCCTACAGGAAGGAATTTCTAAGCATGGGCTTAGATTAAACAAAAAAAGCGTCACTTTAATTACTCTCCTAGAATAGCTTATTTTTCTATAAAAATGTGTGTTTTTCTCTTAAACTCTAGTGAAGCAATTTTTGCTGTAATTTAAACATATGGTCTTAAAACAGTTTACTATCCATAGCTATAGTGTAGTATGTGATGGGATATAGGTATAATGATATTTTATTTGGGGAAGGCTTAATTAAAACTATTTTGGTTAAAAATCAGTCTGTATTTGTCATAGTAGGTTTTAAGAAATATTCTGCCCATCCAAATAGATGAGGAACAAATACATGAAAGACAATCATAGTATTTCACAAGTCATAGCCTCTAAGCCTTGATGTGACACTTGGAAAACCAGATAAAGGTCTGCTGGTGTGGGCTTTTACCTCATGTATGCCAGTGCATGTGATTGTATTGTGTCCCCTGGGACAAAGAGGGAAAAGGTGTCCTCAGGGTAATGACAAGGTTCTTGGTATACCAACTTCAATTTCAAATAAAGACAAGTCAATTTTCTCTGATTCCCACATGTTCCCAGGTGCGTTGGCTTCAAATAAAGCAGCAAGTGGAACTGGTGTAATGTTGTGGAACCAAATACACAGTTTTTTGTTAATGAAAAGCATCGAGATCTTAAAAGGCACCGTTTCTTACTTGTTAAAATGAAGCCTCGTGAGTTTGAATCTCAGCCCCAGCATTTCATGACCTTGAACAAGCCATGTGTCCTCTCTATATCTCAGCTTCTTGTATGCATATTGTTATGAGTATACCCAGAAATCCAGCTCAGAGGCTTAGCACATGCTGGCTGTTATCCAAGGCTGGCTATTACTGGATAATAATGACCAAATTTAGAGAAATACAGGATCTCCTCCTTTAATTGCTATTAACCTTTTTCTTTCTTTTTTTTCTTATTTTTTATTTATTAACATTGATTTTTTACATCATATTTCAAATGACGTATTTAACAAACAAGTATTCAAGAAGGGAATCTCTATATACAATCACTGGCAACTAGATTTTAGAACATAATTAAAATTAGGCTGAGGGTTTGCATGTCATATATATCTATGTATGTAATATATATCTATGTAATAAAACATTATGTCTATAGTGTCATAGATTTTTATGTCTATGTAGTTGTGTTTATATTTCCAATACCACATCCATAGACATCTTATTTTGTCATGCATTTGGTTTATGTGAGACAGGCATGTTTAAGCATTTTTAGTTTCATTGAAGATGTTTTAGTGATAACCAACTTCACTTGTTTGGACATGTATAAGCCATACCTATACATGTGTGTGGACATTTATCATCAAGTATGTGACAAGCATGTGAGTAGGTGGATGTGAGTAGATATGTGAGTGGATTACATCTACATGTACTGTGACTGGTGTTCCTGAGTTTCCTGAGGCTGCTCTGAAAACTTACCATGTATTCTGGGGTTGAAACAACAGGACTCTATTGCCTTGCAGTTCTTGGGCCTAAGATTCCTGTGCTGTACTGAAAATGCAAGGCAGAGTCCCTGTAGGCTCCATCAGGGCACGTGGAGCAGAATCCCAGTGTCTAATGCCATGACCTTGCTTGAATTGCAGCCAGCTCAGTTTAATCACTGCCTCTGTCTTCCCCTGGTCTTTCTCTTCTGGGCATAGAACCTCTCTTTGCCCCTTTCCTATACTTTCTTGTACCTGTGACAGTATTTAGGCACTATCTAAATAATCTAGGAAAATTTCTCCACCACAAGGATAGTCTGAATAGCAACAAAAATCCTTTTTCAAATAAAGTGACAGATATTAGAGATTAGGATCTGCCTTGTCAGAAGGGTCACTCATGTTAAGTGGGTGTATTATGTCCATATGTGTGTGGGCAGGGTATATAGGCATGGATGTATATATATATATGTGTGTGTGTGTGTGTGAGTTAGCCTGTACATGTGTTTTGTATGATTTTTCTATGTGCATGCACGGGACATGTACCTTGGCGTGGGGCCTATATACAAGCACACAGGTGTGTACATTCATGAGGGGGGCATGAATATGTCATGTGTATGTATATGCATGAATGTGCATGTAAGTGATGGTATATATATATAATATTCCAATTGTTTCAAGGGGTTCGTTTTTGCATATGTCATCCATCTGACCTTTGCCTAAGATACTTTATCCAAGTTCTGATATGCACACTAGTTGAAAGTCTGTTATAATGAATCAATATTCTCTCAACAGATGGCCAAATAAACACAGTGTTTCTACCTTTCCAGAAATCATGTTAAGTACCAAATTGTTAAGGTTTGTGAGCATCCCGATTGAAATGCCAGTAAACAAGCAGGCACATAGCTCTCTTACCTCTTCCTGAACTCTGAAAGAGGACCCGAGTGGGAGTTCAACTTAATGAAAAATGCATTAGGAGCCATCCTGGGGCCACGGAGGATCTATTACTCATTTTAATCTCAGCCAAACAGGTAACTAGGCACTGCTCCACAAACCCCAGCTATAAAAACAAGTCAGTGAACACTTAATGATAGACAGTGGTCCTAAATGAGGACTGTAAGCTTTCTTTTTATCTGCATGTGGAAATAACATTTGGGTTTTATGAGAACTGAACTGGATGGTACAATCTGCACTGGAGTTTGTAGAAGTCTGAGATTAGAAAAGATAGAGCCATGTTGAATTAACAGTAAAAGGCCATTTTAGAGGCTTAATATATATCTCATATATATATATATATCAGTTTTATACATTAGTGTTGTGCATCTTTTAAGTAATCACTTTATATATCCGGGCATATAAAAATGACAGCCAATTTAATAATGTGTGAGACATTCCATTAGCTACGATGGAAGGGACTGAGGTAATGAAAGAATAACATTCACCTTGGCCAATCCATAACTGATTTCTGCAACATAAATGACAGAAAGTTCGATGTGTCATAGAAGTGTGCGTAGGCAATTCTGAGGAGGAGCAGAACTGGTGGGCAGTAGGTCTAGGAGGCACTAATAAAGCAGTCCATCTACCATCAGGAACATGACTAAATGTGAACCCTTACAGCAGACCAGACAAGATGAGTGCTAACGGTCGCAGTGAGTTAAGACAGGATTCTGTAGGGAATCTTGGTACAATTGGCAGTCCCACGTCTCCAGAGGATAGGCCCTTTCTTGAGTGGGATTTCCTAACCTCTGTAGTTTCAACAGTTTGAACAGCTAGGTAGATGCTTATGGCAGTCTTTTCTGTGCATACCTGGCTTCCACCCCATAGATGCTAGTAGCATCGTGTTATCTCTGTCCTCATTTTTTACTCTGTGCCAAATAACAACTTCTCCAGATAATAACTTCTCCAGACAACATTCTCATTCACCCCAGAAGGCCTCACTGCCAAACATCTAAGATGAGAGGTGTCCCCGTGTATTGGAGAGTGTGGGGGAGAAAACGGAAATATGGGTTCTGCAAGGGACCTGACCACTGTGCCTGACCACCTTTGAAGGAGATTGGAACCTGTGGGAATGCAGCAATCTGTGGGAACTGGGAGCAGTGCTATCATCTAATCTGCCTTTAACCCAGAGGCCAAGCCAGCTACATACTCGAAGCTCTTAACGTTTCTACAATGATTCACAGATGAAGGTTTGTTCTTGACTAGAGAGGGCAAAGCCACTGACTCTCTACCCTCTACAGACTGAGGTCTCTGTGGCTTAAACTTCAGTGGATCTTTGTCTGCCACGCCTCTTCTCCATGACAGCCTTTTGCAACCATCTTCCATCTAGCCACTGTGGCCAAGTTATCTCCAGGCTTCCTGTCCTTGTGATTGTTCCTTGTTTTCAGATCCCCCTGGGATATCTCAGTCTCAAACAATAGGCTTCTATCAAGATGCCACCAGGCTACCACGTGCCAACATTAGGGGAGTGATTGAAGGATTTCTTCCATGATACAGGCCTGACATCCATGGGCTTCCACTGTCATATCAGTCTCCAGTGTCTCCAACAGTGAGGCCTTTCAGTCTTCTCTCACCAGGGCTGCCTAGTTGACCTTGGTATTGTGGCTTTGACCTTCCTTTCTCATGGGAAACGAGGCTAGGAGCTGTGGACTATTGCTTATTTTCTGTGTTGCCTTGCTGATTCTCCAAGCCATTTAGGTTTTCCATCATCTTTTTCTTGGTTCCTAACGCGTTCCCTTTCTTTTTGCCCTCAGAATATAATCTCTCTGGTTTCCTCTCATCTAGAGTTGTACAGAGACTGTTTAGTTTAATGTACCATCTTGTTGCTCTCCAGCAACACCGGTATGAGAGGGACACCCAGGGCCAGCCTGGTCCCATGGAGCCCAGCGAGATGGCAAGTACTGATAACCTAGTCCTCCCCTAATTACCGGGGAAAAAACAGCTGAGCCAGGAGCTGTGTCAGCCATGACAGCGCAGCAGATCTCTCTTTTATTGCATTGGGCACTTAGTTAAAAACTGTGGGGGAAAGAGGAGGTAGGAAAGGAAAAAGGAACCAATAGAAAAAGGCCAAGGTGCAATCACCAAGGGTCAGGGCAAACTTTTAGGTTTTGAAATACTGGGCGGGACGGGTGCAGGAAAGGTGTGCAGGCTGAGGACCTGCACTAGGGGATTCAGTTGAGTCATGTACACAGAAATACCTCCAGAGAGGTATGTGAGGAATTCCTGGCCAAAGCCCTTTAATGGCCGCTGAGCCAGAATGGTGAACAGGCCCCAGAGAGGCAACCAGGCCCCAACGCCATCTTAATCTGAAAACTATTCCAATTAAAAATTGTTTGTATTATCCTTAAATAGGTGTACAAAGGAGTTGTCATTTAACAAAGTTAAAAGTAGTTTATGAATACAATGTGTCATGATGAATGCCCCCCTTTTATCATTCTTACTCATCTACCCACTCCTTCCCTCACTCTTCTTAATTTTGTAGGATATCCATTGATTACATTCTCCCCACCTTCTCTGCATTAATCTACTCTTTTCCCCAAGACCTCACCCCACCCCTTTTAAGTACCAATTTGTTAGTGTATATTTTGTTTAAGTTTGACTTTGCTTTGTTAGAAATTACACTATTTGAGCTCCTTGAATTTACCATATTTCAGAGAATATATTTATATACACTTGAATACAAAACAATGTAGGTACTTATAAGATAATGAAATCTAACTTCCACATACCAGGGAACACATTCATTCTTTGTCTTTCTGGGCCAGAGAAATGAAAAGACCTAAAAAAAAACTATGCTATTCCCATTTTTAATGACTAATTTTTCTTATTTTAAGATTGATATATATTCATGACTAGAAGAAATCCCAGAAAATTATCTTTATTTAAATGTTTGCTGATCCTTCATTTCAGGATCCATTGGGACTCACAACAGAGAAGAGGGAGGGTTATGGTTTGGGTCTAAAAGATATTCCCCAAGATTATATGCTTGTTTTCCATCCTGTGTGACTATTAGAAGATGATGAAATCTTTCAGTTCTGGGGCCTTAGCTGGAGGAAATAAGTCATGGGTGGAGGGATTGGGGTGGGGAGAGGTGGAAAGGTATTCCTTGAGGCGCACATTTTGTCTTTTCTCACTTCATTAATTCTGCTTCCTACTGTCCTAAGGTAAAATGCTTCTTCCACAAATACTTATTGTGATATTTTGCCTCACTTCAAGCCCAGTCCAGTAAAGTCAGTTAACATTGAAACTTCTGATAGCTGGCACCAAAACAAACTTGTCCTCTGTTAAGCTGCTTTTCTTTTGGCACAGAGAGAGAAAACTGACACATCTAGCATTAAATAATTAGCATTCCATTTCATAAGGATGTCACCAAGAATTATATTTTAGAAGCTGAGTGTGGTGGGACATGCTTATAATCCCAGATATGGGGGAGGTAGAAGTTAGTAGAGCAAGGTCCCAGTCCTGGGACTTGAACTCAGGGCCTTGGTGCTGTCCTTGGACTTTCTCAAAGCTAGTGCTCTATCACTTAGCCACTGTACCACTTATGGATTTTTCTGTGTATGCAGTAAGGAATCAAACCCAGGGCTTTATGTATGCTAAGCAAGCACTCTACCACTGGGCCATGCTCCAAGCCACTTGACTGCAGGTTTTTGGGTTTTTTTTTGATGATTTAGCGTGGAAAGTCAGATTCAGACATAGAAGAATGCAAAGCCGCTGTTCTGATGTCCTATACCATGATGCCATGACAGGTATGGGAGAAGTTACCAACTTCTACCTGTTAATAGCACCAGCACTTCCATGTGTCAACTCACTTCTTTCAAACAGTAACTGTAATGTAGGCAATTTTCTCCCTTAGCCGTGAAAAAACAGCCCACAATTAAATAACACCAAGATCACATCAGATTCAAATTGAACTCAGGGTACTTTGAAAGTATTGAAGCTATTGTGTCCCTAATTATATAAATTTAAGCAAAGAAATAGGGTGTGTATGTGTGTGTCTGTGTGTGTGTGTGTGTGTGTGTGTGTTTGTGTGATCCCGAGTGTTATCACTGAGCTTTTGTATTCAAAAAATTGGAGCCACAGCTCCAGTTCGGACTCTTTGGTGGTTAATTGGAGTTAAGAATTTCACAGACTTTCCTGCTGGTTTCCAGCTGTGATCACCAGGTCTCAGTCTCTTGAGTTGGCTTGGATTTATAGGTGTGAGCCACCTGTGCTCAACAATAGTAATAATCTTCACTGAAGGGAAGTAACTATTCTAAAAATTACAAAAGAATAAAACCATAAAATTGCACTATTAAGCTGAAGCTTAAACAGCTTTTTCCCAACCTCCTAGCCTTATCCCAGCATGCACACCTCATTCTGTTGTTAAAAAATAATCTAGTACAGTCAACTGGTGTGGTTCATACAACTTTGACCTCATTTACACTGCCAGGTAAAAAAGCTTATAATATATAAACAGACCAGAACAACAACAAAAACGCTTCAGAAACCTTTGAATTTAGATCAGTTTGAAAATGCAGGTTGTTCCCATCATTGATTGTATATAAAATAAAACCTTAGACCTTTCCTTAGCAGTATAATAATAATGAAGGAAAGCCCTTATGCTCAAAAATGATTAAAGCATTTAGCATGTAAAATGAGCACTAGGGAGAAAGCCTTGTCTTCCTTATGCTCAATGTTATGACACACACGAATATCACATCCCTTAGGTTTTACTAACCAAGCTCTTTAATTTACATTATTTTGTTCATTTAAATTCACCTTGGTTTTACTGAAGAGAAAAAAAAACAAAGCTTACAATAAACAAAAAGGTATCGTTAACAAGCTACCTTTATGGATCTGAATAAAATCCATGCTGCAGTAAAGTGAATATCAACTTACCGAAATCTTATCAGTGGTGGCCAAATATTTTATGAGGTGAAAGCGAGTCTAGATATGATGAGAAAATATTAATTAGAATTAGTGACTGTATCTACCCTTGAGCTTAAGTTATGATCACATAGGATCTTAAATTTTTGGCTTCACATTCAAGGCATTTCACAAAAAGGAAAACAGTCCAAACTGTAGAAGACAATAATACCCATTACAATGCTTTGTACACAGGTAATAATGGGTGTGTGATGCCCTGAAGGAATGTGGCCACATCATGCTTGGAATCACATTAGATGTGGACACTGACTGGGGCATACTGGATTCTGTTTTCAGAAAAAAACTTGGTCTAGTTGAAAATCTGTCTCCTTGAAATTTTGATTTCATTGATGGTAGTTAACATGAGTGATTCTATTTTGGTTTTATCTGTACAGTTGGAGCCCAGTGGAGGAAGTTAGTTCATAATAATGCTTCTGTAATTTTAATTGCACAGTATATTTATATAAAATAATGAAAATATGATTTTCCCAAGCATATGCCAATTTGTCATCTTCAAAATCAAAGACTATTTCTGTCTGTCATCACTGAAAACTTGGACCAACCACAGTGCCTAACACATAACATGTATTCATGCTCTTTCTGAACCAATAAAAATTCAAGGTCTTTTCAATGGTTTTGTATCCTATACCATTTCTATAGATTATAACAGAAGTGCACATGAAATTGTGCTACATCTTTTGATGATTGTAAAGTATGTTATATTGTGATTGCATGGTGTGTTACACATTATGAATGCCTTGTTTTTTATTTAGTCATGTTTCTTTTTCATTTAGCCAGTTTTTTTTTACAGTTTTACTGCTCTATTTCACACAGCAAAATATTATCTTATTTTTTAATTTTATTGTTGGGATAATGGATGGGGGGTACAGTTACATTTGTCAGGTAGTAGGTTCATTACTTCTTGCACATTGATACCCCTTATCATGTTTTTGTTCCTGTTTCCCTTCCCCCACCCCCTCCCATCTTCTTCTTTTCCCCCTTCCCTTCCTTATTTCAAATAAATAAATATATATATACACTATACTAGGTAACAAAGTCAGATACAATAACAACAGGAGATTAACCATAGGGGCAAAAAAGAGAAGAGAACACAGTGCATTAAGAACTAGAAACATACAAGATAAAAGTCTTGTTTCCATATTGTAGAGTTCATTTCTTTAGTTTCATCCTATATGACCTTTTGAGCTATTGTGATTATAAGTCTACTTTGACTTTGTTTTAGAATTGTTTGTGCACATAATAGGTAAAAATAGTAAGTCTTATTTTTCCATCACTAAATATATTTAAGGCAAATATACCTATGAAAATGATGTTCATGCCTCATACAACAATGTGAAAGAAACACTGTAGTTTTCAAGTCTTTGAAGACAAGTGTGGGAGAAAATCTAATTTGCCAGTTAACCCTAATTGACAAGCATCTATTAATTAATAAGATTTGATTTTTCTCAAGGGTACTCTTTCTGAAATGAATTATATCCCCAAAGTTTCAGATAGTAAAAGCTACTGAAATCATTCTCTTTTGAATGATGAGTGTTAATGCTATCCAGTGTTATTTAAAGATATTATCTCTCCTCTTTCTATGAATATTTCAGTTATGGCTATTGCTACAACAAGCATTTGAAGTGCCTAGCAGCTACATAAATTGGTACATTTCCTCCAATTCCACTCACAGGTCTCCTCAAGGAGAAAGGACATTTTTCAAAGGAATAGATGGGATTGCCCTGATAAAGGAGGAAGTAAAGGTGTATAGGCAGTGGCTCATTAAGGTTGCTAGTCATGTCTGAAATGATATAACCTAGTCTTCTAGTTTTAATGGATGCCAATATGAGCAGGACAAGAGAGAATGATTGCTGTTCTCTTAACAGCAAAGGGTCATCTTCATCCTATGTATGTGGGGAGGCGAGTACAGATTGTTGCAAGTGAGAAACATGTTGGCAGGCACACTGGAAAATTCCTCATCTGGTGATCTATAATGCTAGGTGAATGACACTGTACAAATAGATTAGAGCCTGGCAAGATCACTAAGTCATCAGGTTCAATTCTGGTTAATGTGTTTAACTAGGAAAGACTGGCTCTTCTGATGTGGTTCATGTGAAAGATACCAGTGGCCACAGTTTTGCCACCCAGCTCTCTAATATTTTGTTATTGGCAAAGGCAATGAGCCATGGCTTTCTCTTCAGAGAGAGAAAGGACTCCATTTACCATTCATTGCTGAAGAAACAGGAGACTAGTGGACAAACAAAACAGTGCTTGAAATGGTTTCTGGGTAACTCTTTAGTTTTATCTTTGTACTTAATTAAAGAAAGTACACCATGATTAAAATCATAAAGACATTCTTTAAGTAGTGAAAGCTAAACCCCTTCATCAGGATGAATGAAATTTCAGTAGATGAAGGAATTTTGCCAGCTTGTGATAATCAGTAAATCTCCCCAAGTCTCATTTAAGAAAGCATATACAGCAGAGCAATAATTCATGTTCTAGAGCTGTCAGAATGGACAGGATTTAAGACCACACAATGAGCTATAAATAAACAAGATAAGTTTGAAAAACTATTGCATATTCATTGGTGTCAAAGAAGGAATTCAGCAAAAAGATAGCTACCAACCAGCAATTGTGGTGCTAGCAGTGGTTCAGAATTCTTCATTAGATGAGAACGAGAAAATTCATGATCAAGAAACAGAAATACAGGCCGGGAGTTTGGCCTAGTGGTTAAAGTGCTTGCCTAGCATGCATGAAGACCCGGGTTCGATTCCTCGGTACCACATACATAGAAAAAAAAAAGCAGGAAGTGGTGCTGAGGCTCAAGTGGTAGAGCTCTAGCCTTGAGAAAATCCAAGGACAGTGCTCAGGCCCTGAGCTCAAGCCCAGGACTGGCAAAAAAAAAAAAAAAGAAACAGAAATAGGAAGATGGTGGTGGTTCAGTGTGAGACGAACTGAGCTCCCACCAAGATTCAAGTTCTGGCAGCATAGGGGACAGTTCTTTTTTTTTTTTTTTTTTTTTTTTAAATATGTGTCTTTTATTTTTTTTTATTGTAATTAGTAAAAGGGTTACATGATATTTGCCAGATAGAAGGTGCATTAATTCACATACATTGATACCCTTTCACATGTCTTGGTACCCGTTTCCCCCCCCCCACACCCCCCACCCGGGGACAGTTCTTTACCAGAAATTGATCCTAAGTAAGCTTTAGCGGCACAGAGATCTCAGTCAGAGAGGAAAAAGGCAGAATACCAGCGGGAGAAGACAGCGTGGAGCCCCGCCAGCCACAGAGCAGATAGCGCTTCATGGCGACGCAGACCTGCCGACTGCAGACAGAGCCACACAGAGCCTGCGCGAGCCCAGAGCTGACACCCGGCAGTGCATGGACCTGCCAGCTTCACGGAACCGGACAATCCAGCAATTTGTGAGTACCTCCGAGGAGAAGTTTCCACTTCTGCTCACGGAATGGCATTGGGAGGGTACCCTTCCCCCACAAGCTGAGAGCAGCGCCATCTTGACTACTGGCAAAGACCCGGCCAAAGCAATTGGAGCCTGAGAGGTGATGCTCACAATACCATCATTCTTACTGGCAAAGGATTTCCCAGAGATCCCTTAGCCAGAAATCTGGCCCCAGCGCTGCTGAAGTCCATCCCCTGTGCCCACCACAGACCTGGTAAACAAAGTCACCTGCGGATCTTTCAGCTTTGTTTTTACCAATCAAGCAATCGGATCCGAAAAACCACAAAGCCAAATCACAAGAGAAAAAGACTTTATGAAATGTTTGGATCCCGAGTTTAGTGGAGACACAAATTTCCTATCCTGCCCCCCCCAAAAAACCCCCTGAAGAATACTCTTTTTCTTTTCTTTTTTCTTTTTGTTTGGGCTTCTATACTTTTTCATTTGAATTTTTAGGTGTTCTTATTTTTCTCTTTGCCATTTTCCCTACGGCTTTTTTTCTAATGTTATGATTCATTCCTTTTTTTTTTCTTCTCTCTTTTCCCGCATTCCTTCTGTCACTGTGTTCCTAGAAACACAGTGACAGTCTGAATAAAAATGATATCCATATTGATACAGTCACCTGCTTTGTAAAGTCCTGGTTCTCGACCCTAGTATCTGTTGGGTAAGAACTCACAATAGTGAGGAATTTCCCCCCACCTTTTCTTTCTTTTCTTTTTTTTTTTGTTTGTTTTTGTTTTTTGTTTTTGTGTGTGTGTGTGTGTGTGTGTGTGTGTGTGTTCTCTTTTCTTTTATTTTGATGTTGTTTTGTTTCTTTTTTCTTTTTAAACTTTGTATCAATGAAATCTCCTATATCTACCTCCCTATTTTCTCTATATATTCTTCTTATTACTCTTCTTATTTTCATAAGTTTTATCTAAGTTCATCTAAACTTTATACTCAAATATTCCACCTGTCTATCACCTTAGGTCTGTTATACACTATACCTTTTCTTCATTACTATAATAATCTTTACTCCTGCAGTATTCTTTTCCTACCTCCCTTGTTGTCTTTCATATTATTTTTCTATCTCTGGTCCTCTGTTCATCCTTCAACTCTTATAATGCATGGATCTACATTTGATGGTTGGTGAGCATTGCTGTGTATCTAGGTGTTCAATTATACTCTAGGTCCAGAGGGACTTAAATACAGTAGAGATTGGATGGAGGGGCTTATAGTTTTGGGCATAAATCAGTAATCTGTGGTTGTATTAGATTTGTATGTAAGTGCACAAAAAGAAAGGGAGAGTGATATTACCAATATAAAAGAGGGAATATCTAGTGTCAGCCAAATAAAAAGGTCTAGGTTGGTTATATATGAAAAAGTATAATCTTGTTTAGTATTAATTTTGCACCCATTTTCAAATGGGCAGAACAAGAAATTCAAGAAAAATGTCAAATCAAGGAATAGCATCTCCCACCCAACATAAACAGGCAATGGAGCAGTCAGTGGCAAATCTAGAGGAGAATCTTCCAAGTGCTATACAAATGCAATTGATAAACATCATTAATGAAAATTGTGAAAACATAAGAAAGAGATAAGGCAGGAAGCCATAGCTAAACAAGAGGAAACCATTAACAAGATGATATGTGAAAAAGGGGAAGCCATAAAGGAGGCCATAATAAAGGTTTTTCAAAGAAAAATGGACGAATTCATAGAACGCAGAAACAAAAAGTTGACCTAACTCCAACAAATGTCCAAAGAGAATAAAGCTGCTGAGCTAACCACTCAAATGGAAATCAAGGAGCTAAAGAAATCCATACATGATCTAAACAAGAGATGCAAGGCACCAAATGAGTAATTAAAAGCAAGAAGATGAAGAATAAAGTAGAAAACTATGATAGCAGGTTAGACAATGCAGAAGAAATTATTCCCGGGGTTGAAGATAATTTAGTTCTTATAGAGAAAGAACAGAAAATGAGTCAATTCCAATCTAGGAAATATGAGAAAACGCTACAGGAGGTCCAAGATACAATTTAAAGCTAATTGGTATTGAGGAGGGTCTGGAGAAAGAGGTCAATGGTACTGGAAATATACTTCAGGGAATCATCTCAGAGAACTTCCCAAATATCCAGAAGGGCAGGCCCATCCAGATATAAGAAGCTTTTAGAACCCCAAACAGACCTGACCAGAAAAGGACATCCCCCACCACATTATAATCTGAACTGGATCGATAGAGACCAAAGATATGGTCCTAAAAGCAGCCAGGGAGAAGAGAACAATCACCAATAAAGGCAAACCAATCAGAATAACCCTAGATTTCTCAGCAGAGACCACGCAAGCAAGAAGAGATTGGAAGGCTATATGTCATGCCCTGAAGTCAAATAACTACCAACCAAGAATACTGTACCCAATTAAGCTCTCATTCATAACTGAGGGAACAATAAAAATATTCCATTCCAGGGAAAAGCTGCAATATTATGTGGCAACCAAACCAACATTACAGAAAATTCTCAAAGATGTACTACTCATAGAAAACCAATACAAATGTAATGGCACCTAAAACTCATATCATCTAAGTACCACAAAAACTATCAAGACACAGGCCCTAATGAAAGCTTGTAAAAATGGCAGGAACTAATAAATATTTCTCAATGCTGACTCTCAATATCAATGGACTTCACTCTCCAATTAAACGACATAGACTATTTAGTTGGATCAAAAAGCAGGATCCATCATTCTGCTGTCTTCAAGAGACACATCTTACCTGCCCCAAAACCAACATTTTTTGAAAGTGAGAGGTTGGAATAAACTTTATCAAGGTAATGGCCCCCATAAACAGGCTAGACTTGCCATCCTCATATCAGATAAAATAGACTTCAAACTAAAATTAGTGAGAAAGACAAAGAAGGTTACTACATGCTACTAAAGGAGGACATAACCATCATAAATATCTACACACCTAATTCCGGAGCTCCAAACTTCATCAAGCAAACTTTACTTTCACTGAAACCATACATAGATCGAAACACAGTGATTGTTGGTGACTTTAACACACCACGCTCACCTATGGACAGATCAACCAGGCATAAACTCAACAGAGAAACCTTAAAATTGAACAACTGTATAGACCAACTAGATCTAACAGACATCTTCAAATTATTCCACCCAGCAACAACACATTTTTTTTTTGCCAGTCTTGGGCTTGGGCTCAGGGCCTTAGCACTGTCCTTGAACTTTCTCAAGGCTAGAGTTCTACCACTTGAGCCTCAGCACCACTTCTAGCTTTTTTTTTCTAAGTATGTGGTACCGAGGAATCGAACCCAGGTCTTCATGCATGCTAGGCAAGCACTTTATCCTCTAGGCCAAACTCCCGGCCCAACAACACATTTTTTCATCAGCACATAGAACATTTTCCAAAATAGACCACATTTTAAGGCATAAAACAAACCTGGACAGATTCAGAAAGACTGAAATGATTCCCTGCACTCTCTCAGACCACAAGGGCATCAAATTAGAACTGAACACCCATCTCTACCAATGAAAACCCTGTAACTCATGGAGATTGAACAACACATTGTTGAATCACCAATGGGTCATCGAAGACATCAGAACAAAAATCCAACAGTTTATGAAATTTAACAAAAAGGAGCACACAAAATACCAGCTCCTTTGGGACACGGCAAAGGCAGTTCTCAGAGGAAAATTTATAGCCCTGAGTGACTACAATCACAAATTGGAAAAATCAGAAACCAACAATTTAATGTGTCACCTTAAGCTCCTGGATAAAGAGCAACAAACCAACCCTAACCCCAGTAGAAGGATGCGAATTATTAAAATCAAAGCAGAATTAAATGAATTGGAATCCAAAAAAACTATAGACAGAATCAACAAAACAAGGAGTTGGTTCTTTGAAAAAATTAACAAAATTGACAGACCCTTAGCAAATCTTACCAAAAAAAGAAGGGAGCATACCGAAATAACAAAATCACATGCGAAAATGGTAATATCATGACAGAAATTACCAAGATCATGAGGGAATTTTCTCAAATCTTTATGCCAACATATTTGAGAATCTAGAAGAAATGGATGAATTCCTAGCCAATATTAACATACACACACTAAACCAAGAAGAACTAACTAAACTAAACAGGCCCATTTGAAGCACTGAAATAGAAATGGCAATGAGACCTTCCACCTAAGAAAAGCCCAGGGCCAGATTGATTCACAGCTGAATTCTATAAGGTCTTCAAAGCAGAGCTCATACCAATACTCCTTAATTGGAAATGAAGGTTCTTTACCAAACTCATTCTATGAAGCCAGTATAACCCTCATCCCCAAACCAGACAGAGATTCATCAAAGAAAGAGAACTATAGACCCATTTCTTTGATGAACATCGACGGAAAACTTCTCAACAAAATACTGGCCAACCATCTACAACAACTCATCAAAAAAATTATACATTATGATCAAACAGGATTCATCAAAGGGAGGCAAAGCTGATTGAACATATGCAAATCAATTAATATAATTCAACACATCAACAGGAGCAAGGACAAAAATCACATGATTGTCTCAATAGATGCAGAAAAGGCATTTGACAAGATCCAACACCCCTTTATGTTAAAGCTCTGGAGAAACTAGGAATCCATGGAACATTCCTCAATATAATAAAGGCTGTGTATGACAATCCCACAGCTAGTATTGTACTTAATGGTGAAACGCTAAAGCCATTCCCTCTAAAATCAGGAAAGAGACAAGGATGCCCACTCTCTCCACTCCTCTTTAACATAGTATTAGAATTCCTAGCCAGTGCAATAAGGCAAGAAACAAGCATAAAGGGGATCCAAATAGGGAAAGAGGAAATAAAACTTTCCCTCTTTGCAGATGAAATGATTCTGTATTTAAAGAATCCTATAGACTCTACTCTCAAGCTCCTTGAGCTGATTCAAAACTTTGGAAAGGTAGCAGGGTTTAAAATTAACCCTCAAAAATCAACTGCCTTCCCCTATGCCAACAGTGAGAGGAATGAGGCAACAATCAGGAAAGCAATTGCTTTTGGAATAGCCTCAAAGAAAATAAAGTACCTAGGAATTAGCGTAACTAAGAGTGTAAAGGACCTTTTTGATGAAAACTTTAAAACCCTGAAAAAGGAAATTAAAGCAGAACTGAGAAAATGGAAAAACCTTCCATGCTCCCGGATTGGAAGAATCAACATCGTGAAAATGACAATCTTGTCAAGGGCTATCTACAAATTCAAGGCAATACCCATCAATATCCCAATGTCATTCTTTAAACAAATAGAAGAGGCAATCCAAAATTTCATATGGAATAATAAAAGACCCCGTATAGCAAAAAAACTTCTTAGCCGAAAGAACAGCGCAGGAGGAATTTCAATACCAAACTTTAGACTCTATTACAGAGCTATAATTATCAAAACAGCTTGGTACTGGCACAAGAACAGGCCTGAAGACCAATGGAATAGAGCTGAGGACCCAGATATTAAACCACAGACCTATGGCCACCTAATCTTTGGAAAGGCAGCCAAAAAAATAGAATGGAAGAAAGACAGGTTCTTCAACAAGTTGTGCTGGCAGAACTGGTTAAGCACCTGCAGAAAACTAAAGTTGGATCCTTCTTTGTCACCCTGCAGTAGAATTAACTCCAAATGGATCAAAGTCCTTGAGGTACAAGCCGACTCACTGAAAACTTTACAAGAAGGAATAGGAGATACACTAGGCCTCCTTGGCACAGGTCAAAACTTTCTTAATAAGGACCAAGAATCACAACAAATCAGAGAAAGGCTGGATAAGTGGGACTGCATTAAACTGCAGAGCTTTTGTATGGCAAAGGACATAGCTAGTAAATTAATTAGGAAGCCTATACAGAATTGGAGAAGATCTTCACCAACCATACAGCAGACAAAGGCCTCATATCTAAAATATATCAACAGCTCAAAAAATTGAATCACTCCAAAACTAATCTCCAAAGTAAGAACCATCCCATTAAAAGATGGGCCAAAGACTTAAAGAGAATCTTATGTGAAGAAGAAATAAGAATGGCCTATAGACACATGAAGAAATGCTCAACATCTCTGGTCATAAAAGAAATGCAAATCAAAACAACTCTAAGATTCCACCTCACTCCAGTTAGAATGGCCAGGATCAAGAAAACTAATAACAACGGATGCTGGATTGGATGTGGCCAGGTGGGATCACTACTACACTGTTGGTGGGAGTGCAATCTCATTCAACCACTATGGAAAGCAGTATGGCAGTTCCTCAAAAGACTAAACATAGACCTCTCCTATGACCCAGCAATTCCACTGGTAGGCATCTACCGAATTGTCCAGAAACAAGGACATACTAAATCCACTAGCACAACGATGTTCATTGCAGCACTATTTACCATAGCAAAGATATGGAACCAACCTAGATGTCCCTCAGTTGATGAGTGGATCAATAAGATGTGGTATTTGTACACAATGGAATTCTATGCTGCTGTCAGAAAGAATGACATTGCCCCATTTGTTAGGAAATGGAAAGACTTAGAGAAGATCATATTAAGTGAAGTAAGCCAGACTCAAAGGAACTTAGGCTCAATGGTTTCCCTCATTTGTCATAATCAGTAGAAACCTTGGGCTCTCCTAGCAGAGTTTTACAATAGAACAAAACCTAGATACAGAAGGCCATATAGAATGAAGCTAATTGAAAGGACCTCCAGGATACTGAAACAAAAGCCATCTAATGAATGATTGTTGTCCTTAATGTACTATGTTATCTTTCATCTCCTTTGCTGTCCCTTGGTTATCTCATATTTTTACAGTATCTCACTTTGTTATCTGCTATAAGATAGGGAATGGGGGAAAACAAGATGAGATATAGTGGTGGCGGGAAGGGACCAAGACATGAGAAAGAGTATCAATGAATGTGAATTAATGTACCTTCTATCTGGCAAACATAATGTTACCCTTCTATTAATTTTACAATAAAGAAATTGAAAAAAAGAAACAGAAATAGCTTTAGTCTCTTGAATATACACTTCTAAGGGTATAAGAGCCGTCATTGTCAGATCACTTCAGAATTCTATAAATTCCTTAAAATCAATGTACCTCTGCTTTAGAGTTGGTTATAAAGTGATAGTAAATAAGTTCACATTTAAAAGCAAGGGAAAGTCAAAAGTCATAAACATTAAATTAAAAAAAGTTTATAGTAGTGTAAGTTAAGTTAAAAAAAAGTTAAGATCCAAATAAACCATTCATGACGCATGTTTAGAAATAGTAAGAAAGACTACATACACAGGCCAAACTCCTGAAAGTGTCCAATTATAGAGATAATCAGAAGAGGTAGATAGGGATGACTTTTCCAAGCATTCAGTAAAGCCATTTACCATATCACTTGAGAGTGAATATGAATATTAAAAAAATTCATTTTATGGGCTATCTCTAAGGATGAGAGGTGCTAATGACATAGGCAAAAGTCTGTCAGCTTTCTGCTCCTACCTGGACTGCCTGCCTGCTAATTTGTATGTTTTAGCACAGCTTATATCAAACAGTAGACCTAAGGACATAATTCTATGGTGCCTACTTTTCATTGTAATAAAGTTATTTAAGAGTAGAGAATAGAACATCTTGAAAATTGTTATAAGAAGTCAGAAATTTTCTGTTCTTTGTAGTTATCTACATTCCGTTTTTTTCTCTGCCCAACTTTCCTTTATTCTGATTTTCAAGTATTACTTTGGAAAATTAGGGTATTTATACTTTTTCTCTGTCACAACTCTAGGGAAATTCTATACACTGAGTTTTGCAGAGTTAACTCTGAAAAAGGATTCATTCCATTTTACACTAATATAAGGGTAGCATGAATAATCATTCTTTCTTGCTCTATCTATCTATCTATCTATCTATCTATCTATCTATCTATCTATTTATCTATCTATCTATCATCTATCTACCAGTTTATGCACTTATCCAGCATGTATGTTGTGCACTGCTGTGTTTAGAAGATATACACTCTATATTCATAGAAATCCTTGTTTATCTGGAAAATTAAAAGTGGATACATATATACAAGACTAATACTATTTGTGTTTGTATTTGTACTACATATAGACAAATACTATTTAAAAGTTGTGACTAGTGGGCTGGGAGTTTGGCCTGGTGGGTAGAGTGCCTGCCTAGCATGCATAAAGGTTCGATTCCTCAGTACTACGTACATAGAAAAAACCTGAAAGTGGTGCTATGGCTCAAGTGGTAGAGCTGTAGCCTTGAAAGAAGTCCATGGACAGTGCTTAGGACCTGAGTTCAAGCCCCGCGAATGGCAAAAAACAATGTGGTTAGTAAGATGAAGGAAAAAGTAATAATAGCCTAAGATAAATATAAGGATAGAATTATATCCACAGAGAAATGAGTGTAGGTTTGATAGAGTAGGTTTGGTAGAGCTGTGTCTCTGGCTGTATTTCTGTATCTCTATGTCTCTTTCTTCCTCAAATTTTAGGATAAATTTTTGTTCTCCTTTGGAATCTGTACAGGGAACTTCACTCTGGGAAACAATGGCCCATCAGTGGTAGATCTATGTCCTAGTTTTACAGGTATTTATATCGATGCCCAGAAGCATTAAGTACTCAGTATAGATATGGATAATATTGGTAGGGGAACTCTGAAGACTTAGATACTTCCTTAGAGGACTTATTTTCCAATTCAGTTGTGATTTACAGGTTGCCATCATTAAATGTTTGCAGTTTTATTTCAAAGATAACATTTAAATAGAACTCGGAGTTAATATACTAATTTAAGTCATCATGCAACTTCAAGTTATATAGAGAAATATGAGTAGCATACAAATCTGTGTCTGTGATTCCAGATTTTCAGTTCATGGCCGTTTGGTTTTTTCCATAATTATTTGTCACATAAAATGAATACTAGTTTTGCTGTTGAGGTTATTTGACTCAAAAACTTACTAAATATGTATGTGTTAGCAACAAAAGAGATCTTTGGAAAAATATCTATAAACAAATTCCAAGACAAATATGTATGTTAATAGCACTGTAGAGTGACTCAGGACTTTATGCTTGCTAGGCAAGTTTTCTACTTCTCTAGCCATGTCCTACTCCTTTTTTATTTTAGCTTCTTTATTTTTGGAGATTAAGTCTTGAGCTTTTCACAGGTCTGGACTTAGATTGTGACTATTCTAGCTCTTCTCAAGTAGCTGATATCATAGGCATGTACCATCTTGCTCATTTCACTAACTTTGGCCTGGACTAGCTCAGATCCTGAGCCTCCTATCACCCTTTTCAGAGCAGCTGGATTTACAGATGTGTGCCAACACACCCAGGTGACACTGAAATTTAAACTCAGGGTCTTATATTTGCTAGGTAGGCACCCTATTATGGGGCAATCTGTTGAGCCCTTTGATTTACTCACTATGTTTGAGCTAGGTTCTCACTTTTTGCCCAGGGCTGAGTCTGCACATGGATCTGACTATATCATGCTTCCTATCTATGCGAGGATGACAGGCATGTGCCACCCAAATTGTTACTTTTGTTGTGATGGATTTCCCTAGGCTTTTTTGCCTAGGCTAGACTTGAACTGTGGCTTTATTCTGATCCCAGCTACCCAAGTAGCAAGAATTACAAGTGTGCATGACTAGTACCCATTTGAATACCAAGATTGTGTATCTATTGAGATAAATGTGCCACGGAGGGATGCATACCTTCTCAACCTTTGAGATTTAGTTGGGAGCCACCCAATTCATTCCCTGCTCTAGAATGATTTTTATACAACACTTGCTGCTTCCTCAGAAAGCACAAAGATAAGAAATGGCAGAAAGAAATATAACAGAATCTAATACTGACATGGTAGACTCTTGAGCTAGTAGCTTGTAGGAAGCAGACAGTGCCTGATTTCTAATGGTTCCACTTGATTATTTTCTTGAATGGTGCATATTCAGTGTTTCTTCCAAATTTGAATTTTGATCCTACCTATAGCTATTCATCTCTCTTTCTTCCAACACTGGGAAATGGCCGTGAGCTGAACTGTCCAATCAGCGATGTGGTCAGGGAAGTACACAGCCCATATTCTACTTGGTATAAGTAGGCTTGATATATGAAATGCATGTTTTGACCTACAACATATTTTAGGTGACGGGTTCGGGAGGAGGTCTTCCATTGACACTCCAGATTCATTTGTCTCTGATGAATGTTAGGTCCCCTTAGAAAACATGATAGTAATGCGATTATGCTATAGTTTCCTAAGGTGCCTAAAACATTGTTTATGAATGCAAGCTTGGAAATCTTGAGGCTATTGCCTTTCAACCAGAAGAAGAAAGGTGAGATGAGGGGAGTAGCCATGGAATGTGTGTATGCTTCACATGTGGAAGTAGTATATTGTTTTGTTTCTTATTCTACAGCTTTAGAAAAAAAATTGCCACCTGACTGACATGTTTTGCTGAGATAATGATCTGCAATCCTTATTCTCTCATAAGAATGAGTTGTCTTCTTGGACCCAGTATATGGGATTGACCTAAGAAGAATTTGCCAAATCCTTTAAGGGTTCAGGCCATGGCTACTTCCCAGCTCTTCTAAGGACTGAGTGTGTGTGGGAATGTGGAGGTAAAGACTTCATCTTGTCAGCTACTTCTCTAGGGTGGAGCACTTAGTGTTAAGATGTTTTCAAGCTAATCTCTACAGCTTTGCCAACCAGAACTGGCATGATCAGTCTAGCTTCCTCAGGAATTTTTCTTGTGTGGATTGTGTCACTCTCCTGAATGTCCTTCTTAAAAAGTACAGAGCAGGGGCCAGGACTGTGGCCTAATGGTAGTGTTCGCCTAGTATGCACAAAGCCCTGGGTTCTAATTCCTCAGTACCACATACACAGAAAAAGCCAGAAGTGGCACTGTGGCTCAAGTGACAGAGTGCTAGCCTTGAGCAAAAAGTGTTCAAGGACAGTGTCCAGGCCTTGAGTTCAAGCCCCAGAACTGGCAAAAAAAAAAGTACGTGTAAATTTCAATTGAACTTTACTTTCCTCAGACACCTGTGCTTATTCTAGTTGAGCAAGTTGGCTTTACTAATTTAAAACTCATGAGATAGTATTATATCTACTAATAATTTAATATATCTATTAATATATCTAATAGTATCTATGGATGTTATTCCCTCTGATGTTGATTCTCTCTCATTATTCTTCTTTTTAAGCATTTGGGATTTGCAGGAAAATACCTCTTTGTATGTCAATAAGCCAGGAAATTCATGAAATCATACCTGATTTCCTCCTTACCTGAATCATTCACTCCTGGATTAGACCTCAGTCTCTTGGTTATGGAAAGTGCAGACTAGATATAAGGTCTGGCTTTATCCTAAGGAGGTGAGGAAGAACTAGATTCTAAGAACACAGACTGAGCCCTGCCATGTTCTTAATGCTTGGCACTGAATAGTTTTGAACATGGTTCAAAATAGATGGAATAGAATAGGCCATGGCTGCCCAAAGTTTTACATTGTAAAGTGACTTGATTACAAACATTTGTTATTTACGAGTACTAACCAAAGCACTGGTTTAGACCAGGGTTGTTCTTCCTGATATTTTTGTTGTTTTAATTCAGATTATTCTTTTTTTTTTAAATGCTGACATGTGCATTCTAGGATGCTCGGCTAAATCCTAGCCTCTACATACTAGATGCTAGTAGCATCCTAATTGTAAACAAAGGAGTAACATTCCCCCATTTGTAAACAAAGGAGTATATAGACATTGCCAAATATCCCCTGGGCTTGGAGGGCAAACTTATTTAGATGGAAATCTTATTTATAAAGAAATATGTTACAGAAGGGACCAAAAGAACTTAATTAAAGTTGTTCCCCAGTTAAAACCTCCCCATAAATGCACACACACACACACACACACACACACACACACACACACACACACACACTTGTATTTAAGTCTTTCTCAAATAGCCTTTCAATTCTATGTTTAAGATCCCCTCACATTTTCTTACCTTGAGCTGTTGGCTCACAGCTGAGTCCCATCCTGGAATGTATCCACAGCTTCAGGGAACAGAAGACGTCTTGCCAGCAGCATCTCTCTTCTGCAGGGACCATTCCTGAAACAGTGACAGGTGGGTGTGGGAAGCAAGTGTATGCGGGAAGCAAGAGTGTGCTTATGGTCCACAACAGCCCCACAGGGAGCACTTTGAACATCCTACTGCAAAATGACTGCCTTTCAACTTCTCCCTCATTGGGGTCTGGCCAGTCCTCACTTCTTTACAGGTGCTACTCTCTAGGGCAACAGACTCCCCTATATAAAAACCTGTCTCAGGGCCAATTTCCAGTGAACACTACCTATAACTCACATCTTAAACATTCTACTTTAACTTAATATGAATACTAGTATTGTTTTATATGTTATGCTGCTAGAAAACACCTTTTAAAAACATTCTAGTTCAGCTTAGGAGAGTTTCATCACTCTTTATGTATTAGTTGTATCTGTAACTCAAGGTTCCATTTGATTAGTTGGAGCAGAAGGCTGAATATGGAAAGGTGACTGAGGACAGAGTATCTTTCAGTTTTAAGAACTATTCTGCCGTTGTAAGGCCACACAAATGTCAAAAACAACTTTGGTTTCATTTTTAAAGAATGTACATATATTTCCTTCCAGGGCATTCAGCTTAATCAAAGAAGCAATTATTTTTTTATTTAGTTATATTTTAAAAATGTATTGAGCTAGTTACATATATCACAGTGTTTATAGCACAAAAGGTTAACCCACCTTGCCTATGTTGGGCAAATAGAGATTTCACAGCTACTAGAATTGTTCAGGTCAAAAAAAAAAAAGGAACTCAGGATTGATGCTGGTTTGATCAGTGATGAGTTGGTGAGACATACAGAAAAGTATCATGCTGCTCCCGAAAACCTAGTGTTTCCACGACCCTTGATGATAGGTAAGGCAACCGAGAATTAGATACTTGTATTAGAAATCAGGTTAATCTCAGAACAGTATTTTTTTTGTTACATCATTGACTCAGCAAGACAGATTGATTTTGCCAATCTTAAACTTTTAAAAATTGACTGTGGAGTTTAAACTTGGGGCCTAGGCATTGTCCCTGACCTTTGCACAGAAGGTTAGAGCTCTAGCACTTTGAGCCACAGTGCTACTTACAGTTTTCTGGTTAATTGTAGATAAGATTTGTGTGGACTTTTCTGCCAGGGCTGGCTTTGAATAACATTCCTCAGATCTCAACCTCCTGAGTAGTTAGGATTATAGGCATGAACCAGGAGACCCTGGAACACATCTTACAGTTTTGTTTCCTTGAAAGTAGAACAGTTATGGTTTGGAGTTTAAATGTCCCCTGAAGGCTTATGTGTTAAAGTTTGGCCAGCAGTATTTTGGGCAATTAAGAAATGGTGAGGCATTGGGGATGGGCCTCACGGGAATAGGCACAATACTAAGAGGGTGCCATTGTAGGGCATCAGAGCCCCAGACACTTTCCAGTCTTTTCCCTTCCTGGCTGCCAACAAGGGAATAGTTTTCCTTCACCATGTGCTCCTACCATGACGTTCAACTTTGCCACCAATATAAAAAGCCAAGATAAGGGACCATGTACTGAAACCTCTGAACTGTGAGTCAAAGCAAACACTCTCCCACCCACAATGGGGCAAGTTAAAAGTACTTTATTTCAGTTAGAAATAAGTACATGTTCTCTTCTTAAATATTTTCAACTTGTCACAAACAAAATCATCATAACAATATTATTAAGAAATAAAATGTTTCAGAAATACAAGCATGTAACTTCAAGTTCCACCATATTTTACTGTCACTTTATATTGCTCACAATTACTCATATGACAATTTAAAGTATATTAAACATAAGTGGAAATCATATATATTTACTTAACCAAATTTTAGCAGGGATGGAAGATATCTGTGCATGAGGATTTTAATTTCTAATTTTCAATATTTACCATGGAAAATTATTTAAATATTGCATATCCTGTTTAGGATTTTTATGTGGGTAGACTTCTTCAGAAAGTGAATTACTGGGCTGGGAGTTTGGCCTAAGTGTAGAGTGGTTGTCTAGCATACACAAAGTCTTGGGTTCCATTCCTCAGTACCACATTCATAGAAAAAAGCTAGAAAGTAGTGACATGGCTCAAGTGGTAAAACTTTAGCCTTGAGAAAGCCCTAGGACAATGCTCAGATCCTGAGTTCAAGCTTGACTGGCAAAAAAAGAGAATTATTTTCTCTCAAAAAGAAAGCATTAAACCAGAGACCCAAATTGCTGTACATAAAGGTACATGTAGGTTATAGTAAAAATAATTCAAAAAGACAAAATATAGTAGGTGAGCATCTTATTTTCATGAACCAAACACTTTGTGACTTTTTAATAAGAATTTTATACAGTGTTACACACCTGGCAGACATAAGCAGTAACAATTTCTGTCTGATGGCTCATTTGTATGTGTGTATGATGTGGTGTTTTGATACTTCTTTAGTATTCAGAACTGTGAACCACCTTTCCTGACACTCCAATCAAGGTAAAATTAACTAACTCTGAGGTAATGAGGATCTAGGTAAACTAGTCCACATATGCAATTATGAAAATAGCTCTTCCCCTTAAATAGGTAGAATTGGGGGTTGCATTACATTATCATGGTATAATGAATACCTGTCCTAGGCAAACCTTTGCAAGAGATTACATAGGGAAAAAATCAAACTGTTCTTTCTTTTTTTCTCTACTAAAAATGAAAGGAGGAAAATATCCCCTGAAATGTTTGCTCTCTTCTAAAAGGAGAAAATAGTTTTCCTCCCTTCATTTTAGTTGAAGTAGCTGGAAAAAGAACTTCTAAAACAGATTCTTTTTAGCCTACAATTTATCCATTACAAATATTCAAATTTGGAGCAGCTCTTCCTTTATTTTAAGGGAATTGAGTCATAGCCTATTTGGTTCAAAAATAAAATATTATGACTTATTTAGTCTCATTATTAATTAGATTATGAAATTTTGAATTATTTTTGTATAAAATATTGTTGACCTACAGTAAAAATATTCCTCTCATTCCATGACACACATATATATATATTTCTGTGCATATATATGTATGTATGTTTATATACATATATAGAGACACTAATTTTTAGACACCATAAACCTCTGTTTAAACAAAGTAAATTTCAAATCATTTAACATGATTAATTGAATATATATTATTCAGGATAAATCAACTCAAATATTCTACCTAAGATATGCACAGGTAATTTATAGTAATTCTCATTATTTATTATCAGGGACCAATTTAGCATCTTGATGGATTGACTTTTTACTATGACTAAATGTTTTTTAATGCACAGATGTACATTTTCCTTTGTTACTTTAACAAGAAAGAGACTTGCTAGGTCATAGTTGAAGAACAAGTTTAGTTTAGTGACTGTTGTCAAATGGCTTTACATAGGGCATATACCAATTTTGACTACATGTATACATGTATATTACCTTCTTAGTTTTTATTCAAGGTAATGTAGTACATGCATGTGATATTTAATTACAATTTTAATCTTTATTTTTATGATAACTAATAGTGAACGCTCCCATTTATACTTATTAGTCATTTGGATATTAGTTTAGAAAATAGTCAGATTTTCCATCTGTTATTCTGTTTCTGTGTTTATCTTTGTCTTGATTCATAGTATCTCTTCATATATTTTCCTTCTGATTCTCTTACTAGGTATACTTACTAGAAATGCCTTCTTCCATTCTCTGGGTAGGAAATACTTTTGTGTCAACTACGGTGCTACTGGATTATTCACTGGCCAGTCAATCCTAAGGCAAGTGAAAGAAGTGATTTTATTTTCTTTTCTTTTGGTTATGGGGCTTGAACTCTGGGACTGGGCACTGTCCCTGAGCTCTTTAGCTCAAGGCTACTGTCCTACCACTTCCTATTTTCTAGTGGTTAATTGGAGGTAAGAGTCTCATATTCTTTAGTTCCCAGGCTGGCTTTGAACTTTGATCCTCAGATCTCAGCCTCCTGAGTGGCTAGGATTATAGGCATGAGCCACCTTGACAACAGAAGTGATTTTCTTGATAGTAAGCTTAAGTTGAATGGCTGAGTCATTACTATGGGATTTGGGAGCAATTATCTTAACCTTGTCCATCTCTTTGTTCATCCCATAACATTGATAATCCTATTCACAGTATGTTGTGAGCAATAAACAAGCCATTCTAAGAGCCTAGTGGAGTACCTGAGACATAATAGATACTTAATAAATTTGATAGGATGGGAGTAATAAAATGTTGCATTTAATTTTATCTTGGTTTTCTGATAATAACCACAGATTTTAGAAAGTATAAGCACAGGTTCAATTTTATTTCAGAACCTCCACAAGGCCTCTTTTATTTCCCCTATGTATTTTTTAATCCTTCTTCTAAACTCAAGAAGCAAAGAAGCCTGAAATCTTAGCATTCTATTCATTTCCTGAAATAGGGATCAGAATGTAGTTTTTGTGTGCAGTGCTGAAACATTAAATTTTATTGTCGAATAAAATATATTATAAATCAGTAGATTTCCCCAAATAATAAGAAATACATATTTTTTCCTAAAGAATAGTTTGTGTGTTCAATAGAGCCTTATTGTTTTCAAAGTCTTTTTTTCTCATTGAAATTTTTCTTTTATTTTGATGAATTCCTTAGGGGATAAACACTAACCTATATATTTTATATGTATGCATATACATGTATATGTGTATATTTGTATATATACATGCACACACACATATATTCTGATCAACTGTAGGTGGCATTTCTTTCTAGCAGCCCCGTTGGTGTCCTTGCATGATAGCATGACCTCAGCCAAACACTTGGGTGTTGACTTTGATAAACATCTCTAGAGTTCAGAGTTTTCTAATCAAGTTACAAAGTAGAAGTTCCTTACTGGTTTATACTGCTTTTAAATCCCCTGCTCAGCATTTCAATGGTGATCACAGGTGTTACTCACTCCGACCTTGGCTACCCAGGACTCAGGAGCTTGAAATTGTACACAGTGAACACCCAACCTAAGCAGAGCAAAACTCAAGAAGTACAACTGAGCAAAATTCCGATTAGCCTTCCTCTTACCAGAGTCTCCCCAGTTAATTCCTCTATGTATTTGAATAAGGTAGATCTGTTCAGGTGAAAAGATATGATTCTATTTTTTGCTTTCCAGTGTCTTACATAGTTGAGAACTCTGAGGGGCTATCATTACTCGTATTTTTATACGCAGTAAGATAGTGTCAAAAATCTCTTATTTCATTCTACTTGTAGATCTTTGTTTCCTCTTCTGAAGGATTCATGTAGAGGCAATGGGAAAATGCAAAAATAGAACACTTATTTTTACAACCTGTTCCTGTATAGTTCAAGTGGCCTATTCACTTCCAAGGTTTAATGAGTTAGTGTGGTTTGCAAAAATTCTAAGAGAATTCCTATAAAACCCACCTTGGGACCACATCTTGATTTTTAATAATTTATAACCTTTGAGGAATTATCAAAGAATTGGCCTTTTGTTTTCACTTTTCTCAAGTGCAAACAATATTTTACATTAACCTATAATGAGCTAATTCTGTGTAGTTAAGTTATTGCAAATGGATTGTTCGCCAGCTCTGGCAGTCCTCCAACAATAACTTTTCCTTATCTTCTGAAATTTTAAATTTGGATAACATGTACTCATTTGAAAGTGAAAATAATCTAACTCTCAGACTTTTTTGGGAGGTGGGTAGGGCTGGTCGTGGGACTTGAACTCTGGGCCTGGGTGCTGTACCTGAGCTCTTCAGCTCAAGGCTACCATCCTACCCCTTGTGCCATACTGCCACTTCTGGTTTTCTGGTGATTAATTGGAGATAAAAGTCTCATGGACATTTTAGTGCCCGGGATGGCTTTGAACGGCAATTTTCAGATCTCAGCCTCCTGAGTAGCTAGGATTACAGGCATTAAGCCATTGTGCCCAGTACTCTTAGACATTTTTATACTTAAAATTAAAATCTAGATATTCTGAATTGAACAAATGAAAACAAAATTAGGCAGAATCAGGATGTTCTATGCAGGGTGTTCTTTCCAACTATGTTGATTAGGATTTTCTTTTATTATTGTGTTTAAATACTGCACAAAGGACTTGCTATTAAATGAAAGTTTATGACTAAAATGCATCTTGATCAACATCTTCATGCCCCTTGATTCATCCTTTCCCTTTTCTTAATTTCATAGTGTATACAATGAATTCTTGACTGCCTTCTCTCTGCTTCCCTTCATTTTTCTATCTTCCCTAGGTTCCATCTCCTCCCCTTGGCAAGTACCTGTTTGCTGGTGTTTATTTTGTTGGGCTTTGAGTTTCTGCAGCATTTTTGAGATTTGCAGTATTTGAGTTCTCCCTAGAGTCTATCATATTTCATTTAATACAATGGTAACCATTTGCATACCACCCCCTATAGATTTATAGGCATATTCTAGCAACCACAAATGAAAGGAACCATTCAACCTTTGTTTTTCTTGGTCTTATTTACAAAATTATAATATTTTGTCTAGGTCCATCTATTTCCTTATGGATGTTACAATAGCATTCTTTTTGGTGGATGAGTAAAATGCATGTATATATACCACATTTTCTTGATCCATTTGTCCATTAAGGGGAATCTGGGCTGGTTCTGCACTTTAGCTGCAGTGAATAGTAGTGAATGGTGAACATGGTTGTGCTGGTGACTTTAATGTAGCCTTGTTTGTGTTGTGTTGGATGAAAGCTCAAGAGTGGAATTGCTGGGTCATAGGGTAGTTCTATGCTTAGTTTTTGAGAACCTTCATAACTGTTTCCCAGAATGTTTGGGCTAGCTTGCATATCCAACAACAGTGTATTAGAGTTCCTTTTTGGCTGTATCCTTGCCAGCATCTGCTACTGTTTGTTTTCTTGATAAAAGCCATTCTAACTGGGATGAGGTGGAATCTGGTTATTTTAATATGCATTTCTTTTATTTCTAGAGATGTTGAGGAATTCTTTATGCATCTATTGGCCCCTTTTACTTCTTCCTCTGAGAAGTCTGTCTTTTTTTTGAAGACCCATTTTTATGCCCTTTTATTAATTCAGTAATTGTTTCTTGGAAGATTTAATTTTTTTAAGTTCTAAGTATAGCCTGAATAATAAATCCTTGTCTAATATGTAGCTGATAAAGTCTTCTCCCATTCTGTAGGCTTTCTTTTTAGCTTGTTGTCTGTGTCCTTTGCCATGTAGAAACTTGTAAGTTTTAAGAAATCAGAAACAGGGCATGAGCAGTGTACATATTCACTGTGGAAATAACAATTGACTTACTTTGTTTCCCTTTCAGATATCTAAATATCATTTATAAACATTTTTAGGATGCCAAATTCAAGCTTTTCATTATCCTAAATCCTTAAAAATATTCACAAATTTTGTATTTGAGAACTCCTTTTTTATTAAATAATTTATTAACATTGATTTTTACATCATATTTCAAATGACATATTTAACAAAGAAGTATTCAAGAATGAAATCTATATACAATCACTGGCACTTAGATTTTAGAATATAATTGAAATTAGACTGAGGGTTTGTATGTCATAGATACATATTAATCTATGTATTAAAACATTATGTCTGTAGAGTCACAAATTTTTGTCTGTGTAGTTGTGTTTATATTTCCAATACCATGTCCATAGCATTGGGTATGTGAATAATGAGTCCTCACTCTTGTACTGTTTGGCTCTAATAGCCGCATATTAAGGATACCCTTTTTTTGAGAATTGAGTCTTAAAGTGCTATAGGGAATTTTTAGGTTATTTTATAAATGCAATGTCATTCTATAACAAGCATGATCTTATCTCAATATCTAATAAGAAGAGATACAAATTCAAGGGACTGTAGGTTTGTTGGTTCTGCTTATAACAGTGGCATTGATTCTCTACCTGGAAAAAGTGATTTTCAGTTTTTGCTGTGAAATTTTTCTTTTTTTCATATATTTTTATTGTAATTAATAGAAGGGTTACATGATATTTGCCAGATAGATGGTGCATTAATTCCCATACATTGATACCCTTTCACATGTCTTGGTCCCCATTTCCCTCCCCCCCACCTCCACCCCTCATCTTATTTTCCCCCATTCCCTATCCAATTTCAAATAACCAAATACAAATATATCCAATATATCAAATAACAAAGTGAGATACTGTAACAATATGAGATAACCAAGGGACAGCAAAAGAGATGAGAGATGACATAGTACCTTAAGAACAACAATCATTCATTATATGGCTTTTGTTTCTATATCCTAGAGATCCTTTCATTTAGCGTCCTACTATATGGCCTTTTGTATCAAGGTTTTGCTCTATTGCAAATCTCTGCTAGGAGAGCCCAAGGTTTCTACTGATTATGACAAATGAGGGAAACCATTGAGCCTAAGTTCCTTTGAGTCTGGCTTACTTCACTTAATATGATCTTTTCTAAGTCTTTCCATTTCCTAACAAATGGGGCAATGTCATTTTTTCTGACAGCAGCATAGAATTCCATTGTGTACAAATACCACATCTTATTGATCCACTCATCTACTGAGGGACATCTAGGTTGGTTCCATATCTTTGCTATGGTAAATAGTGCTGCAATGAACATCATTGTGCTAGTGGATTTAGTATGTCCTTGTTTCTGGATGATTGGGTAAATGCCAAGTAGTGGAATTGCTGGGTCATAGGGGAGCTCTATGTTTAGTCTTATGCTTTCCATAGTGGTTGAATGAGTTTGCACTCCCACCAACAGTGTAGTAGTGATCCCTCTTGGCCACATCCCCTCCAGCATCTGTTGTTATTAGTTTTCTTGATCCTGGAGTGAGGTGGAATCTTAGAGTTGTTTTGATTTGCATTTCTTTTATGACCAGAGATGTTGAGCATTTCTTCATGTGTCTATAGGCCATTCTTATTTCTTCTTCAGAGAAGATTCTCTTTAAGTCTTTGACCCATGTTTTAATGGGATGGTTGTTACTTTGGAGATTAGTTTTGGATTGATTCAATTTTTTGAGCTGTTGATATGTGTTAGATATGAGGCCTTTGTCTGCTGTATGGTTGGTAAAGATCTTCTCCCATTCTGTATAGGCTTCCTAATTAATTTACTAGCTATGTCCTTTGCCATACAAAAGCTCTGCAGTTTAATGCAGTCCCACATATCCAGCCTTTCTCTGATTTGTTGTGATTCTTGGTCCTTATTAAGAAAGTTTTGACCTGTGCCAAGGAGGTCTAGTGTATCTCCTGTTCCTTCTTGTAAAGTTTTCAGAGTGTCAGCTTTTACCTCCAGGTCTTTGATCCATTTGGAGTTAATTCTAGTATAGGGTGACAATGCAAAAAAGTTGAGAAAATATTATAGCAAAACTTAGTATAACTGCCATCTGAATAAAAAAAAGTGTTTTCCTACCTGCTTTATCTATCTCCTTTAAAACACAACAAAGACCTCATTATGAAGGATTTTAAAGTTTACTATGTGGTTTAGTCTAGTTTATCATTTTACTTGTTCATCTCACTGAAAATAAAGCAGATAATACTGTCTTCCTTTGGCAAGAATAAAATTTTTGCTCAGATTTTTGACTTGCATAAGTCTACACATGTACACAAAGAAGTAACTTAGCTAGAGCCAGGTCCTTTTTTGGCTCTATTATGCATTTTAGCATGTGGCATATGGTTTCTTCAATATTCTTGACACTGGAAGACAGAACTTTATGTATTATTGTGTTTTGACAGTTCTGTTATTTTGTCTATGTGACTACCTGCCACTCCCAGAAAACATGAGGTTTCATACAACTGTGGTAGATGTTCAGGCTCTTTTGAGCTAGTTAGATTCTTTACTTTCAGAATGTAGTATGTGTACTAAAGCAAGCTTCTTTCAAGAGGTGTTGAGACATATGTCACAGTGGATATGACAGCTCAGAGATAGTATCTATGAAAGGAGACATTTGAGTATCCAATGTTGACAAAGGGATGGCCATACTCACATCTAGAAGAAATAGTCAGCAGCAACAGCAAATATCTCAAGGTAGGTCCTTAGAATGTTTGAGAGATAACAAACTGGGAGATAAAAGAGAATAGGAAAATCAAGGGATGGCGTGGTAGCTGATGGCACAGAATAGACACTCAGGTACAAGGTTTTGGCTACTCTTCTGACCATAGTAAGGTCTTTGGATATTTCCAATTTTTTTTGTCAGTCATGTGGCTTGAACTCTGGGCCTGGACACTGTCCCTGAACTCTTCACCTCAAGGGTAGTGCTCTATCACTTGAGCCACAGCACCACTACTGGTTTTTTGGTAGTTAATTGGATATAAGAATCTTATGGACTTTCATGCCCAGGCTGGCTTTGAACCGTGATCCTCAGATCTCAGCCTCCTGAGTAGCTAGGATTACAGGTGTGAGCCACCAGTGCCCAGCTATTTTCAAATTTGATAGTAACTTACTGCAAGCTTTTGAGCAAATGATTTACACATTAAAAGGATTCTAAGCATCTTGTGGCAAACAGTAGGGCTCAAAGATAGGGGAACTTATGAGAAGTGATTGCACTAATACAGGTTAGAAATAATTAAGGCAATAGTGGGAAGGAGAGTTGTAGTGAGATGTGGTAAGACTCCAGATCAGTTTTGGAGATAAATCCAATAGACCCTGGTAATAGTCATTCAAGAGGCATACTTTGTTTTTTGTTTTTTCTATGAGTAAACATTACACATTTCAAAAAATTGAGTTTTTTTTATATAGTAAAATTAAAAAAAACTCTTGATTAAAAGATCAAGAATGTATTGCAGTTTGTTTTGATGTCAAAAATATTAGACAAAATTTTACTGGGCACAGATAGCTGTGGGCAGATAAAACCCACATGATGGCTGAACAATATCTTCCATACAGCCTGGTCCCAGAACCCATCCTTGCAATCTTCTGTTAGTAGCTGGACTTGTGTCATTTCTACTTAAAGGAGATTTTATGGACCAATAGATATGGTGGAGATGTCTTTTGAGATTAGATTATTGAAGGTTATATAGTTTTCTCCTGACTTTCTCAGTTCCTATATTTAGTAGTAGTTCAAATTACATGGAATGGCCACATGCAGATGTTCAGTTTTAGCTGACATCCAATTGGTAACATTTAAAAAAATGTTACTCATGAGTAAGGACACATGAATCTAGTACTTCAGGTAAACTCCAGCCCCAGCAGCATATCACTACAATCACACGAGAGACTCTGACCAGGAATCATCCTTTCACCAAATGCAGAATACTCCAGTCCCCTAAAAACATAATAAGTCATTGTGGTTTTATGACAGACAATTCTACATTGTTTGTTATATAGTAATGGGTAAGTAATTGATGACAATATGCATTGTTTTATATTGGTCAGTCAAATTTAAATAATGAAGTCTCACTTGTCGGGTTATACTAGAAAATAAGTATGGAATAATTTTAAATATGCACGTATTGTTATAAGTACTGTATATAAAATACATACAAAAATTATGTGTAAATAATATATATATATAATATATACATGTAATTGAAATGTCAAGAATTGGCTTCTGGGCTAGGAGTTTGGCCTGCTGGTAGAATGCTTGCCTAGCATGCACAAAGACTTGGGTTCAATTCCTCGGTACCACATACATAGAAAAAAAAAGGCCAGAAGTGGTGCAGTGGCTCAAGTGGTAGAGTTCTAGCCTTGAGAAAGCCTAAGGACATTGCTCAGGCCCTGAGCTCAAGGTGAAGGACTGGCAAGAAAAAGAAAAGAATTGGCTCCTGACTTAGGAGCCAATTATTCACTTATTTATTATTATTCCCTTATTTTCTGTACAAGTAAATGGAAATGTAGTCTCAGTGCCACAGATGTGCCAATATTCTGGTTCAATATTGCGCCAATTTTGAACCAGAGGATATAGTCTCCAAATTTTATGTACTTAAACATTATCCTAAACTGCTGTAGATTTTGTTGAACTATTTAAGGAAATTTTGCCTGAGTTCACTATCCTTAATATGCAGTTATTATGACAAGATGCAGATATTAATAGAGATAATATAACTCAAGATTGATTATCTGAAAATATTTGTGCTTACCATTCTGTCTAGTAAAAAAATCATTTAAAAACTCTATAGATAAAAGAAAACAAATTGACCCTTCTCCCTAAAATATACATTTTCTCAAAATAAAATGAAACTTTATTTTCTGAATGCATTGCTCAGATTGTAAATGTCCCCTGGAAGTCTCAGATGATGAAGAACTGTCACATCCTAAGGCACTGTTGGGAAGTATCAATGGGTAAATTAACCCAGGTTCTCATCTGTACTTGAATGGAGGATTTGAACTGCACTTAAAAGAATTTCTGCCTTAGGGAAAGTATTTCTTAGTAGTACAAAGTCCAAAGCTGGTTTTATTAGGTAGCACCTATCACTTTCAGAATTGCAACTTAAGGCAACACAATCCTGCCATGTCATATCCAAAGCAATGCATGGCAGCACTGTCTGGGATCTAGTCTGTGTTAAAAGGCTGGAGAAGCTGCCATCTTTGTGCTGACTTGGCAAGAGGAGCCAAGTGGCCTCAAGGTCAGCAAACCATTCTAGTGCTTCATTAACAGGGCTGTTTCCTCACTTGTCAGGTGAGCCTTGTGAGACATACTGCTAATCCCACCTGCCTCAAAGGCTGTCAGTGACAATTAAAAATAATTGGACAACCATTTCTATTACAGCAAAGCTTTCTCTTTTATCCTGGACAATTTCATTTAATTTTAACACAATTTAAAATTTCAGGTTCTTTTCGGAGGATTAGGAGTGAGTAAGAAGGGCTTGATGGAGGAGCCTTCATTTTACCAGAAGAATCAAGGTCAAAATAAAACTAAATTTGGATCTCAATGACCTAAGTTTGTGATCCTGGTTTAGCCATTTATAAATGGATAATTAAGGGGTAACTCCTAATCTTTTGAACAGTAGGTACCTTCACCACATGGGGTTTTTTTTTGTTTTTGTTTTTGTTTTTTGCCAGTCCTGGGCCTTGAACTCAGTGCTTGGGCATTGTCCTTGAGCTCTTGAGCTTTCTCTAGGCTAGAGCTTTACCACTTGAGCTATAGCACCGCTTCCATTTTTTTTAATTTATATTTTTAAAGTTGTAATTAATAGAAGGGTTACATTATATTCACCATATAGAAGGTGCATTATCTCACAAACATTGATACCCATTCTCATGACATGGTCCAAATTTCCCTGCCTCCTCCCCCTGCTCATCTTGATTTTACCCCCTTCCCTATCCAATTTCAAATAACCAATTAAGCATATAAAATTTATCAGATAACAAAGTGAAATATTGTAACAGTATGAGATAACCAAAGGATGACAAAAGAGATGAGAGATAACACAGTACATTAAGGACAACAATCATTCATTATATGGCTTTTATTTCCTTATCCTGGAGGTCCTTACATTTAGTGTCATACTATTTGGCCTATGTCTCTAGATTTTGTTCTATTGTAAATCTCTGCTCGGAGATCTGAGGGAGACTCTTGGGCCTGTGTTCCTTTGAGTCTGGCTTATTTCACTTAATATGTTTTTTTCTAAGTCTTTCCATTTCCTTGCAAATGGGGTGATGTCGTTCTTTCTGACAGCAGCCTAGAATTCCATAGTGTATAAATACCACATCTTGTTGATCCACTCATCAACTGAGGGACATCTGGGTTGGTTCCATATCTTTGCTGCTTCCATTTGTGTGTGTGTGTGTGTGTGTGTGTGTGTGTGTGTGTGTGTGTGTGTGTGTGTGATGCTGAGGAATCCGTCCCAGGATATTGAGTTTACTAGGCAAGCATTCTACCACTAGGCCACGCTCCAGGCCCAAGGATATATTTTTATATAGGAGAAAGTGCTTTGGAAATTAGAATGTACTTTACCAATATTTGTATGACACAGTGTTTCTTTGTGCAACCTGCTGGTATCACCATGCTTATTTATAAGAATATTTTGTCTTCTCATCTAGCATACTTACTCAGAACATGACATCCATATGACAGTTCACAGGCTAGCCTGAAATCTTGGTCTGTTCCTTAAAAACTCCAGTATGTCTGTCTGCTCTGTGTTTATTTTTAAATTATCTCCACTTAATGAGCTCTTAGCCCACTATATAATAGTTGTGCATGTGTAGTAAGAGTTGAATAACTGTATATGTTTTAGTTTTCAAATTTGATATTGAAATATTACTCAAATATGAAAAAATTCTCACTCTTTCTCTGCCTGAAGTGAACTAAATGCAAAGAAAAATTGCAATTCTACTTTTATTTATTTATTTTTTTGTGGATCATGGGGCTTCAACTTGGTCTGGGCACTGTCCCTGAGTTCTTCAACTCAAGGCTACCAACCTACCCTTGAGCTAAGTCCCACTTCCTGTTTTCTAGGGATTAGTTGGAAATAAGAGTCTCAGGTCCTTTTATGTCCAGGCTTGCTCCTCAGATCTCAGCCTCTGGTGTAGCTAGGATTACAGGCATGAGCCACCTTGCCCGGCTACGATTCTATTTATGTGCATGAAATTTACATCTACTTAAAGGTAGTAATACCTAAAGCTTTGAAGGTTCCACAGATAGCAAAATCTGCTGTAGGTATCCATAGTACTCTTTCTAGCCAAGGATGGAGGGGTAAGAGGGGAGCAAATATAGTATATTCTTCTTGTGCACAGTTTCAAGTTATTTGTGGTCAATTGTGCTCCAAAAATAATAAATGGAAAATTCTAAAAATAAAAATCATGATGAAGTATTGTGTCATCCCAGCCCATCCATTCTGGCATGTGGATAGACTGGCTATTCTGAGTATCCGAATTGTATGTGTTATTCACCCTCTAGCGACTTGGTATCCTCTGCTATCAGATAGACTATTAGCAATAAAACAGTTCTTGTGTTCAAATAATATTTACTTAAAGAAGGCCCCAGAGTGTTAGAATTGTAATGTCAACAATTTGAATATGCCAAAGTGAAGCTATAAAGCATTTCCTTTATGTGAAAGGTGCAAGTTTGCAATTTATGGCAAAAATGAGCATGGAATGGAGGATACTGAAGCAGGCAGGATTTCCAACAAGAATGAATCTTCTATGCTGTAAATTGTAAGAAAGGGAAAAGGGATTCATGCTAGTTTTGTCATCATGCCTCAAAGGGCAAGCATTATAGCCACAGCACGTGGTAAGTGCTTGGTTAAGATAGAAAAGACATCAAATTATAGGTTTGTTTCTGTCAGCAGTTTCAGGAAGCCACAGGAGGTTCTGAGATGTATTCCCCATGGGTAAAAAAGGGTCAACTATTCAAGACTGAGGACTGACACCAAAACTAATTTTACTCCTGGTAGACTTTATATGCTATGTTCCAGATAATACCCTATCTAAAGAAATCCTCAAAAAAAAAGGTTCTTAAGAAGAGCATATTATTTCATTTTCCAGGTCATGTATCTCACAGATAAACAGGTAGGCAGACTTTATTCATCCCCACTCTACCTGTAACAAGTACACAAAGAAGTTTGCAGAGTAAATCTGACTTGGGGAAAGCTGTTCATTTTGATATGCATAAATGACTTGCCATCCATAATTTAAAGCCATGTTACTGCATTGAGATGAGAGTACAACATAATAGTTACTTTTATCAACTAATCATCAACTAATCGCATGCTGCTGGATTTGATTTAAGCCTGTTTTCCTGCCCTCGGAACATTTTACAAATCACTGTCAGCACCTCAGTGGGCTCCGTGCAATGTGCTAGTAGAATCTATTTATGTCCATAAAGACCTTCCTATTTCAGGAGTGACATTAATGATTATCTCTGCCTTTCACATTGGCACTCACCAGCTGAATTGGTACCCACCAGCTGAATTGCCTGGATGACTTCCTGCCCACTCAGATGGTTAGACTTTCGCAGTGTTCATTGGCTGGGAAACAGGATCAAATTCCCTCACCTCTTTCTGGCAGCAACATGTTTCAGTCTCCCCTAAAAACAAAATGAGGGCAACTACCAGCATCACCCTTACTTGTTTCTCTAGGGAAGTTAGAATTTCTCATGGCCCAGATATGAAGGTAGTAAGGCATTGCTTCATTTTAGATGACTATTAATATTAAACAAGGGTGGTATCTGGAAGTCAGCTGCTGTGGCCAGAATGCTAAACTGATCTGTTAGGACTGAAGTGGAACAAGAAATAGAAAAATAAGAAATGGAGGAAGAAATAGGAGGAAGTGGTGCTGTGGTTCAAGTGGTAGGGTGCCAACTTGAGCTGAAGAGCTCAGGGACAGCTCCCAGGCCTGGAGTTCAAGCCCCACAACCAACAATAAAAACAACAAAAAGAAATGGAAACAAGAAAAATAGAAACTTAAACCTACAGGAGAGGCTAAAGGAAGAAAGCTTCAGATCTTTAGAGACTTGTCAAATGCATTTATATAGGGATTAAGGAGAAAATCCATTTGCCTGGTAAATGATGGCTATTTTCTCTTTTCTCAACATAAGAAAAAAATTCAAAATATTGAGTTTAAGTTACAACTATGCTTGTAATCTCATGCAGAATCTTATCATTTTATATATTCTGATGGGATAGGAATTCTTTATATTTTGATAATTGACAATAGAAGGTTTTTGCAGACTATTGACGACACTAGTTCTGCCTACTCTGCCTACAACCTTTACAATAAGATTTTGGTTGGTCCTTCACTTAAGATGTAGCATAGCTTTTTCCAAAGTTTGAATATAGATTGTTTTCTTATGTTCTGGAGGATAAATCTGGTGAAACTGATTGTATATCTATCTAGGCCTAATCCTGACACACTTTTCTCTCTTGTAATTCAGTCACAGCTGCATGGGTACTCTGCTGTAGGATAAGCTTCTTTAGTAGGAAGGACTTCTACTATTAGTCAAACTTATAGCCGACTGAACACTAACCTCTGACCCCTAGATGGACACAGGTATGAGCCCACTTGGTATGTTGACTCATGAATGATAGCAGAAAGTAGTTGCTTTCACATTCTGAATTTAGAGCATTTTGTTATTTAATAGTAACAAGTAATTCAGTAACCATAAGTTGCTTAGGCAGGGAATGGGGCTTCAGATGAAGTCTGAGGCCAGATTCTTCCCCTTCCCTGTTTGACGGCAGTGGAGATCTTTTGAAATGCTTTCTTTAAAATATTTTTTTAAATAACAAAATATAAAAATGATGCAGCTGGTTTGTGAAGCGTTCCCCTACCCTCCTCCAATATGAAATCTCATGGAAGTATATCATATTATTAAAACCAGGGGCTGACATTTATGTAATTTTGTTAATTATCTTGAGGGTTTTTATTAATTTTAGCCCAATTCTTATGCTGATGCTTATGTTGTAATTCTTGGGAATTTGATTACATATATAGGTCTGTGTAACCAACCTAGATGTGGAATGGTTTGTCATCTTGACTTAAATCTCCCCAGTTACCCCTCTACAGTCATATCCATTCAACCACTCTGTCTTTGTCCTATGACATCTACTAAATCTGTTCTATTTCTCTTCAGCTTTGTAATCTTGAGAGCATTGTAGAAATGGAATCATACAGCATGTAACCTTATTAAGATTGCCTTGAAATATTTTGAGCTCTATAACAATATGATTGATTTCCATGTCAGTCATAATGTCCCCACTTCACTAAGAAGACTATTTTCAAGGGAAAGAGAAGATGTGAGAAAGTTGAACAGTCAAAGTACCACTTCAGTAATCTAGGTAGGGGGTCATGATGGCCTGAGGGGGAGTAAAGGACACACATGATGTGAAACACATATTCAAGAGACTGAATGGACAGAAATGATGGGAAGTAGCAGTCAAAATGTTTTTTTTTTTAATAATCCACTCAGGTGTTCAATCAAGAGACTGAAATCCCATCTATCATTCTCTATGAGAATACATATCAAAAAGAACTAGAGAAATAAAAATATAACAACATGAGCTAATATTCATTAAATATTCAGTGTGTCTGATACTATTTGAATCCCCTTATAGATATTAACTTATTTAATATTCATATTAATCTATAGCAAGGGTGCTATTTTTATTATTAGCATTCCATATGAGGAAATGCTAAAGCATAGAAAGAAAAAAATGATACTCCAAAGTGACATACTTGTAAAACTTGGAAACACTGTAAGCTATTGTCCTAATCACTATTTAACAACATTTTTCCTTAACATGTATACAATTACCAATACTGCATAAACAGATTCTCTTTCTTATTTACATATTTATTTATATAATTATATCCAGAAATATTTTATAGATTTCATTGAATAAAATATAATTTTACAGGATTTCTTATATGGCAGAAGCTACTATACTTCCTCTTTTGATGTTCTATGAACAGATTCTTTTACTCTGCTTTTTTATATTCCTGTTTATATGGTGATTTGTTCATCAACTTATCTAAAGTAATTATACTTGGTATCTCAATGGCTACCATTAATAGTAGGTATGGCTATTTCTTACAAGGTCATATGGGTAGGCACCGTATTAGAAATGATATAGGTTTCTAAGATTTTTTTTTACCAGTTCTCTGTATGATACTTTATAAGTGAGTCTTTCTATATATGGACACATCATAATTTTTTCATCAAGATCACGACTAAGATGATATGTAGAAAAAAAGCTAAGGAGATGCTCACCTCAAATGCTCCCTCCTATATGTATGTGACTATCCATGTTATTGCCTCCTTAAATTTTGCTCTTTAAGTGCCTAGATTGTCTCTCCTTAGTACCAGTCTTAATTTTTCACCCTATCCTCCTGAATATTAGACATTTTTTTCCCCTCTGTGTTCTCAAAGTTCTCTCCCCTACTTGAGGATAGGGACAAACTGTTACCTTCACAACTGTGTCTTTGGCAATTAGCATATGGTAGGCAATCGATTATTTTTTCCCTAGAAAATTAACAGAAAGTCCCCGCTCTAGGGTCCTAGGCTATATTAAGAAGTGGAATATTTTCTCTGTCTTTGAGGACACCAAACCCTAAAGAGGGAGAGATGTTAATCAGTTAGTCACACCATGATGAGTCAAGTTCTATGGGAGAGCCAAGGTAAAATGTATTTGTGAGCAGATATATCAGAATAAGAATAACCTGTGAGGGCTGCAAGGATATGGACCTCATATCCTTCAGTTTATCCCATTCAGCTCATTAGTATCTTCCCAGTTCTGTAGTCTGTAGGGAAGATCATTGGATTCTTTGAAAGGAAAGAGGAATTGTCATCTCTGCCTCCAAATTGCGGAATGGAGGAGGTGTAGGGATGGACTACAGAAAAGAGGAATTTGTTTTCTAACAAATGTACTTTTGGATGCTTTCAGAATACTCAATTGACATTCTCTGGATTGCTTGAAATTCTAGATTTGAAACTCAAGAGAAAGACAGGGGAAAGGCTGTAAACTTGGAAGCCACAGTATAACATAAAAGCAATATTTGAAGCTTTGGGAGAAAGTGATATTAACAGAATACAGAACAAAGCAGATGGAAATATCCAGTGTCCATTTATAATAATCATGTTACTTAAGTAATATCTAGCTTTTCTCTGTAGAGACCATTTACCAATAGAAAGGACAAGACTTATTGGTCAGAGTTCTCAAGTGGCATGACAGGTGGCATCTTCAGTGGGATGGAGCCACAATACATAAACTTTGGGCATGATTCCAGAGCATACTGCTGTCATGGGGCACATAGCTTAAAAAATAAATAACACAAAATGTTCCCTCATTTTCCAGAAGCTTTATTTGTAACCAAGTACCTAATCTTAGGGGACAATGGTATTTTTTTCCTGGAAATATTTATAAAATTCAATATGAACGAGACTAGAATTGCTTGCATTTTAATTGCCTTTCTCTCACAAAACCCCTGTGAAAGCAAAATGTTGTTTTTAATGAGGATTTTTCAGAGTACTAAATCTTGACATAATCAATACTATGTATGTTAACTATCTCCAGGCTGTCTGTAGTAAGTATGAATTATTAGATTCCTCTGAGGTGTAGACTATTTTTCTTTTAGCTATCACTTACCATTTGTCAGTCCATCTATAGGCATGGATATTTTACAGAAATATTTCTAGGTAAATAAATTATGTGTTTGGTGGCAAAGATGGGTTCTTATAGCAAGGCTCCAGCATATTGTATTTAATGCCCCAAACTGTGAAAAAAGAGGGAGGGAGCTTGAGAAAGAGAGGCATAAAAATGGAGAAAGACTGCTTTTTTTCTCATTCTTCACCAGCACTTTCCAGAAATAATAGCATGATATCGCTTGTCACAATTTAATCTCATAGACAGAGCATTCTGGAAGGAAATATACATTGCAGACAAAAAATCTTATTATATATACATATGTATACACACATATATAGTTACATATTATCTATCTATCTATCTATCTATCTATCTATCTATCTATCTATCTATCTATCTATTTCCAGAAGCCATGAACAACTACATGTATCACATTATATATCATTCATTTTACATTTAATTATGGAGTATTTGTGAAAAAATAATGTTATCTGTATTATTTTACCCATTCTCCTAAGCTATCCTCCTGTTTTTTCTATCACTGCTTCCATTTCTCTACCTCTGCTGCTTTACTCCACAGTGAATTAGGAATAGTTAAGTTAAATGAATAATATAAAGCCGGGTGCCAGTGACTCCTGATTGTAATCCTAGCTACTCAGGGGGCTGAGACCTGAGGATTACTGTTTGAAGCCAGCCCAGAGAGGAATATCCTTGAGACTCTTATCTCCAATTAACCACCAGAAGACTGAAGTGGTGCTGTGGCTGAGAGTGGTAGAATGCTGGGACCAGAGTGCACAAAGCTCAGGTACAGCACCCAGACTCTGAGTTCAAGCCCCATGACTGACAAAAACAAACCAAACAACAACAATAAAAAAAATCCCATAATAAAATAGAAAATTGTGAGCAGAGGAAATTTAAATAAAGGTAGAAGTTCAAGGAAAGGAAAAATAGGATGACAGTTTCTGAATCTCTAGTTCCTACTTGTTACAATTCTAGCTAGCCTCTGAATGTTTTGTGTGTGCGATTTTGGTTGGAAGGGAAGACAGCAAAGAAAGGAGGAATTCTTAGACAAATGACAAGTTGACACTCAACATCAAAGAACACAAATCTCTATTGGGGGAATAGATGCTATGAAGTAGTTACTACTTCTAGTGATGGGGGAGCTCTCTGAGTCCCTAGATGCAAACCTTCCTATTATTTGTAAGAAGTGCAGATGGCAATAGAAATGGCAGTTGATGGTGTTTTTAAATGGTGATTAAATGTGGCAAAATGGCCACATAGACATATATTCTTTTTTCATATATTTTTATTATAATTAATAGGAGGGTTACATTGTATTCACCAGATAGAAGGTGCATTCATAGACATATGTTCTTAAAAAAATAAACATGACTATTCAGCCTTACTATCAAAGAGACTCTTTGCATGTCTTCAAGTGTGGACTTGACTTTCATCCCTAGAGTGTGGAAATAATAGAGTACGGTTTTCATTTCCAGTTCTGTTCTCTATGGCCCATGCATACCACATTTTTATTCTGTGGTGAACCTTGTTCTCCTGAGTGTGCACTCTGTGAACGCACTAGTACTAGTGGTTTTGCCTAAATTCTTGGCCCACAGAATTACCGGCTACCTAAATGATTATTGTTACTTTAGATTGACTTAAAATAGCTGTACATATTTGTGGGGTAAGGTTATTTTAAATTATACTGTGAAAGTGAAAAAAGAGCACACAGCAGTAGCTAACATACCTATTTGGGATCACTTCTTTTCAGAGTGAAACCACCTTTTTATTATTGGGAGAGATGTTAGTGGCCTCGAGTCTCCAACATTTTATACAAAGTTCTGTTTGTTTTCAATATATTTAATTGCATGAGTTACATTTTCATTGTTCTTTGTGTCTTATCTCTGAAGGAGTGTAACTGTTAGCAAAATATACTGATCTCTCTAACTTTGTTTTCTTTCTCACTTCAGTAGAAATTTCATACCCTATGTAATGAAAAAGCAAATTTATATACATCTGCACACTTGTAATCTTAAATACTCGGGAGGCTAATGTATGCAGGATCACACTTTGAGCCCGAGAAGAAGTCAGATTCCATCTCGAATTAACAAAAAGCCAGGTTGGAAGTTTGGTTCAAGTGGTACACTGAGTTCAGACCTACTGTTAAAAATTAAAATAAAGTAATAAATTAAGAACTGAATAAAATGTAAAAGCAGGTAGGCTAATATTCTCCTAAATGTACTGCTTGATAAATCAGCCTCAAAAGAGCAGACATACCAGGTAACAAAGTCAGAGATAAACCAAAAGGTGTTAAAAAGAGAAAAGTACATTACATAGTACATTAAGAGCTAGTACCTGGTATATTGAATATGCATTTATTTATATGTTTGAAACAGGGAAGGGAAGGGGAAAAAGAAAATTGGGAGGGGGTAGGGAGAAGGAAAATGGGAGCAAAACATGGGAAAGACTATCAATGTTCAAGAAGTAATGTACCCACTACCTCATGAATGTAACTGTAATTCCTCTATACATCACTCTAACAATAAAATACAATAAAAAGAACAAACATAAAGATATTCTTTAGCACATTTATTAATTTATTTTCTTATGTTTCTCCTCTCTGTGGCGCAACTGCCAAGTCATTTTGTTTGTGAAAGAGCAATAAGTAAAACTAGCAACTATGAACAAAAACAATGAATATAGCAGCATGGGATCTTTGTACGCACTTATGATTAATAGTACCACACTGATTATAATGAAAGGGTGATAGTAGAACAAATGTCTTAAAGTTGCTTATCACTCTAACAACAGTAGTAGCTCTTTTATCAAGGGATTCAGCTGATAGCTTTTGTGTTACATCAAAGGTATTAGAGGTGTCAAAAGAGGCTCCATATAGCACAAACATTCCTCATAATTTATTATTACATGTTTAAATGAATTTATTATTTCTGAAGTAAACATAGCTATAGCTCTGCTGTACACTTTTTTCTTTATAATTTTTTTAATTGTAATTAACAAAAGGGTTACATGATATTTGCCAGATAGAAGGTGCATTAATTCACATACATTGATACCCTTTCACTTTTTTCTTTTAAAGAAAGAAAGTAAAGCTGGATGCAGTGGCTCACACCTGTAATCCTAGATACTCAGGAGGCTGAGATCTGAGGATCAAGGTTCAAAGGCAGCCCAGGCACTAAAAAAAAGTCCATGAGACTCTGATCTCCAATTAATTACCAGAAAACCAGAAATAGTGCTGTGGCTCAAGGGGTAGGGTGGCAGTCTTCATCTGAAGAGCTCAGGGGCAACGTCCAGGCCCAGAGTTCAAGTCTCACACCAAAGAAAGAAAGAAAAAGAAAGAAAGAAAGACAAAAAACCCCAACCCCATTATATCTTCCTGCTCTCATTTGTTAAATAGTGGAGAAGGCACCTAAAAATTGCTTTCACTCAAGCACAGCCTAGGGTGCCTCCCTGCACATAAACAAGGTGAAGGCCGTTTCTGAATATTAGCACCAAGACTGCAAGCACCAGGAACGTAAAAAATGGAGAAAAGCCAAGCTTTGAACAATGAAGGTCAGATGGCAATAGTGACAGGATCACATTGAAGAGAGAAGCAAAGGGGAGACACAGTTATCCCTTCCATGCCTACTCTCAGGGTAGGGAGGGAGGTCATCTGCTAGTTGTGCTTATATCTTTTTCATATTTAGTATTTTATTTTTGAAACTAGCCTTCAGTTTGGCTAAGTGTTTAGGTCCCTTTAAGGGAAGGCAAAGAGCATCATTTGCCTTTTCATGTATTCTTTTTTAATGGATCCTCTAGAAAGTTGACATTGAAATGAAGTCAGAGGTACTTTGGAAACAAGTGCAAAAGGTAACAACAGAAGAAGGGAGAATTTGGAGGCTCTGCCATGATGCAGACCAGATAAAGACTTAGCCAATATGTGTTAGCTGGAGAGATATTCACCATGAAGAAATGCCAACCTGACTGGTTTAGCCAAGACCAGTAGTGTGCTATGTCATTGACTTGAGAAAGTCTATGAGAGGGGGGAGGGGCTCTTGATTGAGGAAAGGTCTGAGTAACTTACCTCTATTGTACCATAAATCCTTTCCATTACATGACTAATAAATTTATAGTCATTTCAAAAAGTCCTGAAATAACCCAGCAAAATTAAATAACAAGTTGTTTTACCAAGGGTCATCCAAAATGACAAAAAGAAACTTTGTGTGTGTGTGTGTGTGTGTGTGTGTGTGTGTGTGTGTGTGTGTGTGTGATATCTAAACTATAATAGGGAGGCTTAAAAAAGGGAAGACAGATTAATGCTATAATAGAGCATCATCCAAAACTAATAGGATTAGAACATTTAAGATCTTGTCATTATCTAGAAATTTTACTAGAAAATGAAAGTATGGATGTAACAGTACAACTTCTATCATGTAGTTTTACAATGTAATAGAGGAATAAAAATCAGGAATGATAGCTTGGTACTAGTGACTCACCCCTGTAATCCTAAGTACTCAAGAGGCTGAGATCTAAGGATTGCGGTTCAAAACTAGCTTGGGCAGAAAACGCTGAGAAACTCTTATCTCCAATTAATTCACAAAACTCTGGAAATGGAGGGGTGGTTAAGGTGGTAGAGTACAGTCATTGAGCAAAACAGTTCAGGGATAGTTTTAACTGTGTTCAAACCCCAGGAATAACAGACACACACATACAATGAGAAGTTATAAAACAGCATTAGATATTGTCATCATCATATAGCCACATGATCATTGTCACCATCATCAAGGCCACCCATGGGCTGTGGCTTTTAGCAAGGGATCAAGGTCTAGTCAAGAAGTGAGAACCTAGCTCAGCCAAAACAAGAGCTGGAGGCATGGCTCAGCAGTAGAACTCCTGCCTGGGTTCACATCCTACTATCACCAAATAAATGTTGAAGAACCACTAGAGACTGATCTCAAGATGATGATGTTTTATTCTGATGGTATATCCACACTAAGAGCGTTAGGCCATGGGGCCATGCAATATATCAAACTTTTCAGTGCTGCTATTTCTGTTATTGGCAATATCTGTAAGGTAGCTAGGAAAGCCAAACTCCATCCTGAGACAAAATGAACTCCATTAGGCTTTCTGAAGTTGGACCACAAGGCATTGCACTTAATATCTTTTGCTTGTCCTTATATTCAAAAAGTTGGAGCAGCTCTGTGTGGTAGGATGACCAGTTCTTTTTTATAGTGCTGTTGGTCAGGTCAGGTTCTTTTCAGCTTCTGGGAAGGAAATGATACATAAAGAAATGAAAGCTTTGTTTATACGCATTTAAATATTTAATCAGGAAGACTGTATTTTGATTGGCTCTAATAATTAAAATTTGGTTTGGTAGCTCATATGTATTTCCATTTTATTTTATTGTTATATTTCTGTTTTCTTTCAGCTCAATAAATAATTCATTTCTGCTGTGTAGCATAATAATGTGATGAATTGGACACACACACACACATACACATACATATGCATTGATATTTTGTCACATAAGTGTGAGAAATAGGCCTGGCCATCATGGTTTTTTTGGTTTGCCTTTCAGTATGGGGCATCCTGTGTAAAGAGAGCACTGAACATTCCACTTTGGGAAGGTAAATGTTAACTCATTTTGTAGCTTGAGTGTGCCATTATTATTCCCCAGGGCTTCCTGACTTCCTGCTTTGGGGCTACTTGACAAATGAGTCTATTTTTTTCATGACTGCTGTTGCTAGGAAGCAAGTGGCTTTGATACCAGCTTCTCACACTTCCCACTGATTTCGCTCTTCTCCAGATGTGCGCAGACCCAGCATTAAACAATAGACAGAAAGATGCATTTTACCACAGTATGTTTTGGTGTTATCTTAAACAATTTTTTGAATTTGTCTACTGAACTAGAGAGAAAAATATATGGAGAATTTTCACATTATAAGACTACAGACGTATTTAATTTTTATGGACACAAAATACCCTTTAGAAATAACATTAGAAGCCTCTGAAAGTGCAATGTAATACTTAAAGCTTTCTTTGGGGAGCTCTTGTGCTTTATGATTTTGAGGGGGGGAGTTTATAGTACTTTTCTGCTTCTGATTAATAAAATAGACAATGAGCTTTTTCCAAATGAAATTTCCTCACCAGGAAATAGCTAAATGAAATAAATTAATCCCTTACTGTTACAAAGAAAAGTATACAAACATGATCAAGAGATGATTTAATGCTAGAAGCTGACTCAAGTTGTTATGGTAACTAGAATCTGGAAATGCCTGGTTGTGTGAGTTGTTTTATTCTTTGCTCCCTCCAAAGACATGAAAGTGTTTTTCATCTGTTTTGTTTTTTTTTTTAAATCACAGTGCTAAAATACCTATGCCAAAGACAAGTATCTAATAAGCATAACTTCACATCTGTTACATGTTGAGTGTTATTTCATCTTAATAAGGAATATATTCATTTGTGCAAAAGTCTTCTAGGAGAAAAGGATATGGCTGTACATTATCACGAATTGCCGACAAATCCTTTTAATTATCTTTAACTGTTATTCTTTAGTTCATGATACTAGTATCACCTTCTTTCCCCCCTTTATTCTTCTCTTGAATAGGAAAGCATATAGTTATGGTTATAGAGAAGGATAGACGTAGATTTTAGATTCTTTGTGTGTGTGTGCTTGTGTGTGTGAAGATATTAGCCTACAGAATGTGTCTTAATAGCTGGTTCTACATAAACTTCTTTGAAGACACTAAGGGTTTCCTCATGATCTCCCTGTGGATACACAAATATGAGTTCATATTTGCACCAAGATCTCTAAGTTACACCAAATATTTGTGTCAAAGCAGCCCGCTTCGTTATTATCACTCCGTACACCTGTGTTGGAGTGTGGAATCTCAGTTTCTTTGGTATCGGAGAGGAAAACACTAAGTGTGAAAGGATATATTCTATTTATAAAGCAGTGGTTAATCTGTGCTATAAAATAAAATCATATAATCAAAATATCTAAAATATAAAGTGCCAGAATGCTATGAAGCAGTCTGACCCTAGATACCAAACCATTTGAGTTTAACTCAACATAATGCCATGTATAAGAAATATTTTCCAAAGGAAGTAGGTAATTTTGAGGTTCATTGTGTCTGCAATTAGAAGCAGAAAAAGTATAGCTATTCAAATTCTCTTTGACCAAAATGAGGTTAATAATTGCCATATATAAGAAGCTCCAAAAGGCACTTAATGACTTTCTCTTAATTACCAGAACTGGCATTAAAAGTAAAACATAAATTAACTTTTGGAAATTGCATGAAATTCTTAATCAAATTCTTCTATAAAAATAGAGTCTCAATGACATGGAATATAATTATTCTCAAATTTTCAGTCTAGATATATTTTGTTTATTACCTTGATAATTCATTTTATTCAGTTTTTTAAAATATAATATACAACAAAGATGTCCCACTTTTCTAAAGCATCACTATGACCTAAATGTTCCAAACCCCAAATGTTTGCTGAATGGACACTGTTGAGTTACTATTTTATGCCTAGATATCCTAAAAGCTAGTCTCTAAGAAAGTTTAGATAAAATTCCTGGTCAGTGAGGGCAGGATTACTCTATAACAAATTATTGCAGAACTTATTGTCTGGAAATGCTATTTTTATTACTAATAATTATAATTATTACTATTATTATTGCCAATCCAGGGACATGAACTCAGGTACTGGGGGCTGTCCCTGAGGTCTTTTTGATCTACTATTGGACTCAGCTTCACTTCTGGTTTTGGTGGTTAATTGGAGGTAAGAGTCTCAGGGACTTTGCTGCCTGGGCTGGCTTTGCATTTT